>NW_027527148.1:7234-36723 GCF_008692635.1 Crocuta crocuta
TTTACCTGGGTATACACATAGGAAAAATTGACTGAATTGGACCTTCAAAGATTGGGCACTTAAGTTTATGGGCTATATATTTCAAAACAAACAAACCAAGAAAATACATAACTCTGACATCTGGCATTTGCTTCCATGCCCCAACCTGTGAGCTGGGTGAGGAAGGGGGGTAGACGTGCTTTCAGAAATCAGTGACCTCAATATGCTACTTCTTGGCCAACTAAATATTCTTGTATTCTCAGGTTCATTGCCAACTTGACCTCCTCTGTGAAGCCTTCCTAGAATTTCCTCCTGGGTTTGATCTCTTCCTTCTTATGCCTCCCAGACTTCAGTTATACTTGCATCACATTGTGACTTTAACAAACCCAACTTTGCTGAGACCTGAGAATAAGTTTCTGGATGCAGGGTGAGGTATATAATTGACAGTCTCAGTGTGAAATAAAAATGTAGGCTTCTTGTTTTAGAAAAAAAGAAGCCCCCCTCCTTCCCCTGAAGTAGTTCTCCTCTTTACCTGTCCTGGTGTTTCCTGTTTGCTATTTAGTGTTGGAATACCCCCAGGCACAGAGATACTCACAGGGCCAGTGCAAACCCTCATAGGACCCAGCGAACTGTGCACAGCCAACCTTGACCTTGCCTAACTCGTACCAGGGGCTGAGGACAGCAGTGGTCACTGGGTGGGGGTGGGGAAACAGGCAGAGAACTATTCCACAGAAGGCTGGACTGCATGTGAGCCAAAGCTCCAAGCCCCCAGCACATCTCCACTTTCCTACCAATCTTAGTAACAAGACACAAATGTGGTGAGATTAAATTCTTAATTTCAAGAAGACTGAAAAACATTATTCCAAGTGCAAGGGTAACTGCACTGGTTACTTACGCTGGTCACATGCCATGAAGTGAGATCTGCGTAGAGGAGAGATTCAAGACCTTACTCGTGAAGGAGTGTCTTGTTCAGAGTTTGTGGCCCTTCCTGGGACTGTGAATAGTTGGTAGTAGTGGTGTCAGGGGAGTAATGCCAGAAGAGCGATGGACAGGCTTCTTGCCTATGTTGCCCATCCTCCAGACACCTCCTGAGCATGCCATGTTCATCCATTTGTCTGCAGGCTGAGGCAGTGAGGGTTGGGGGAGTAGGCAGGGCTTACCTCGATCTGCCAAACTGGGCCACACTCTGTCCAAAGCTAGCTCCATCCTCTTGAAAGACCATGGGCTCCTCCACATCCAAGTTGAATCCATGATATGAAGTCAGCACTGATGAATTTGGAGAGGGATGTGAGAGTGGGAGAAGAGTCAGAGAAGCCTCATCTCCTCTTGTTCCCTGATTTTGGGATCTTGATGCCCATCCTAGTCCACCTCATCCTCCCAAGACAAGGGTGTTCTTTTTCTTTGTTTCCTGATTTGCCATCTATGTGGTTCCTGTCTCTCCCTTCCTGAGCAATAATCAAACCTCAATACAAAGGGCAAGAATCCAGAGAAATGCCCCCTGAAGGAAATTTCAAAGGACACCTACAATCTGAAATTGAGCCTGTCCCCTCATGGTATGTTATCTCAAGAATGTCCCTTAGTGATCATAGAATTTATTACCTAAACTGAGACCTTCTGAGGATGAAAGGGGCACTATTAATAATTACACCATGGTCCACCCTAAGGTCCAGATGGGGAAACAGACTTAGAATTTTATGATTAATTATTTATTATTATGTGTTTCCTGTGTCCCCCTTCCTTGGTGCTAGGCTCTAAGATGACAGAGACTGCAACTATCTTGTATTGGTGCCTGAGTCAGTGCCTGGCCTTCAGCAGGTGTCTAATTTGTTGACTGACCCAGAACTGCACAGCAAGTCCCTGGTACAGCCAGAATTCCACCCACTCTCCTGATCCTTCACATTCTCCTCTCTTGTGACTAAGCTCAAAAACCTAGGTGGAAGACCCTCTATATTTCCCAATACTCTCACTCCTAGACAGCATCTTTCTTCCCCATTTCTACTAGAATTCCCACCTGTCTCTGGATTGAGGAGTCAACTCCAACCCCCGAAGTAGGGAAGCTCTAAGGAGGTAAAGCATTAGCCCAAGAAGTGACAGGCAAGGTCCAAACAACTGACCCTTGGGGTCCTGGGGAAAGGCCAGACGTTGACAGTGACATAACCCTACCATGGCCATATGCAAGGAAGCTTCCCACACCAAATCTCCTCACAGGATGATTCTACTTCTGAGTCTGAAAGAAGAACCTATGACCAGACAAGTAGGACGATGCCAAAGGTCTCAGACTCAAATGCCTCAGAGGCCAAGAGGGTGACATCAGTGAGTGAAGTGGGTAAGTGTGAGCACCAGGGAATTGTAGGCACTTAGAGTTTGTGGCCCTTTTAAAGGGGGAAGCCATTACCAGCCTCTAGTACTCAGAGGTCCAGACCTTCCCATTTCTCGAGAGAAGCTGAAAATCTGGATTTTTGTGTGGAATCTGATTTTTAACTGACACACAAGAGATTTCAAATGACACATGCATGTGGTCCTGTTACAGGTTCAATTCCTGGACTATTCTCTTGGCAGCCATGGAACAGCCCACTTGAAATCAAGACGTAAATGAGATGCAGGACCAAGAGGGAGATATCCAGTTTCCTCTCCCTAGTGACTTCTTTATTTTTTATTTTTTATTTATTTCTAGGAGAGAGAGAGAGACAGCGTGAGCAGGGGAGGGTCAGAGAGAGAGGGAGTCACAGACTGAAACAGGCTCCAGGCTCTGAGCTGGCAGTCAGCACAGAGCCCAATGCGGGGCTCGAACCCACGAACCGCGAGATCATGACCTAAGCGAAAGTTTGACGCTCAACCGACTAAGCCACCCAGGCGCCCCTCCCTAGTGACTTCTAAGGCCTTTCCCCCTGGGGCTCTGAGACTGACTCCTGTCACCCATACCACACACATACACTAGGACCCTGACAGAAGGTGAGGGGAAACCTTGGGGAATGTGGAGGAGTAGCTCATTCTTCACCCAAACTTAGCCTATGAGTTCATCTTCTCTCGTCTTTGCTCAGGGTTGTGATCCTCCTCTGATTCTAGGTCATTCTTCTTTCCACACCAGATTCTAGACACTAGGGGTCTCCCTTGTTCTCAACTTCTCCACACAGCTATATGAGCTGTGCACCAGCCCCAGAATGCCCTACCAGACAGACACTCCTCCTTAGACCTCTCCCAGCTCTGAGACCCGCACTTACCACCTAAGAGGAGCATAATTCCAAAAGCCATCATGGAGCAGTGTATCAAAGGAGAAGTGAAGAGCTGAGCAATAGAGCACTGAAGGATGCTCCGTGTCCTCGGAGAGAGTTAAAATAATGACTCAGGGCCTTCAAGTGGCAGAAGGAGGGGCACAGTGAGGAAGTCTTGGGTTAATCATAGAACAGAGGCAGGGACAGGAGGTCAAAGACGCCCTTGGGGAAAGTCCCCCATAATACTCTCCCACCACCACCACCTCTAGAGATCTGGCTTCCTTGTCCAGGGTCTGGCTTTCCCAGAAATCCTCCATCCCTCATCCCTTTAGACCCAGTTGATACCCAGGGAACCCTGGGATCTCTCTGGGGCCCAGAAACCAAGGTGCATATGACTGGAAGGGGTGAAACAGATGGTTGTAGACACCCCACCACATGGATGTGAGTCTGGAGAAAGGCAGACCTCCACCTCAGATAGCAGTGTTGCGGGTTGAGCATGAGTTAGGCTGTTGTTTAAAAAAACCAGACTCAGTGCATCTGGGTGGCTCAGTCAGTTAAGTGACTGACTACAACTCAGGTCATGATCTCATGGCCCATGAGTTCAAGCTTTGTGTCAGGCTCTGGGCTGACTGCTCAGAGCCTGGAGTCTGCTTCTGATTCTCTGTCTCCCCCTCTCTTGGCCCCTTCCTTGCTCATGCTCCATCTCTCTCTCTCTCTCAAATAAAATAAACATTATTTTTTTAAAAAACCCAGACTATTATGCTAAGCAAAGTCAGTCAGTCAGAGAAAGACAAAAAATCTATGATTTCCCTCATTTGTGGAATTTAAGAAACAAAACAGATGAACATAGAAGGGAAGGAAAAAGAAGATAAAAACAGAGAGGTTTGCAAACCATAAATTCCCCTGTGCTATGGCATGTTGATAGGGAACGATGGCAAGGTGTAGATGGGCAAGATGATCTTCATTAGGCTGCTGCATGGCTTTCACCACTGCCAGTTTTATCATGGCAGGAGCTAACTTTCCCCAAGTTCTCAGAAGGCTATTTAGATCAGCAAATTGTAGCCTTGCCCATACTAAACACTCTTGGTATTTGTAGTATAAATGTCTCCTTTTCAGTGTTGCTTCTTCACATATTTTTACTGATAAGCCTCCAGCAGGGCTCCTCAGCAGCTGAGCTACTGAGTTCTTATCAGTAAGAAGAGATAAGATAATGATATCCTGAAACAACTTTTTAATTTTTTTCTTTATTTTTATATCAAAACAACGTTACCTATGAAAGCAACTTTTATTTGTCTTTGTTATAAACTAATGGATTTGAAATCATATTAAACCAATACACAACACCTGTACTTCTGACCCGCTGGCTATAAATTGAAGGTCCCAATAACCCACTCCTTGGGTTTGAGTAATTTCCTAGAGCAGCTCACAAAACTCAGCAAAACCCTTTAGTTACCAAATTACTGATTTATTACAAAACAATGTAACTCAGGAATAGCCAGATGCAAGAGATGCATAAGACAAGGTATGGGGAAAGGGCATGAAGGCTTCACGGCAATCATGGCACTCTGCCCAAATCTTCATGTGTTCACCTACCTAGAAGCTACCAGAACTCGGATTTTGGAGTTTTGTGAAAGCTTCATTACATAGGCATAATTGATTAAATCATTGCTCATTAGTGATTGAACTCAATCTACAGCCCTCTCCCCTCCCAGGAAATTGGAGGGGGAATAAGACTGAAACTTCTAACCCTCTAATTCCATGTTTGGCTCTACTGGCAATCATTTCCCACTTTTAGGTGCTTTCCAAAAGTCATCTTGTAACATGAGACACCTGTATTATTCTTATCACTGGGAATTCCAAGAATTTTAGGAACTCTGTGCCAGGAAGAAGACAAAGACCAAATACATATTTATTATAAATTACCGTATCAAAAGTGTTAAAATTTTTACAGAGAGTTGGTGGTTCTGCCAAGTGTAGGGCCCCCATTAAGTGCCCTGAAGATACCTAGGGTTGAAGAATATCACCTGCAGCAACTGTTGGAGGAATCAGAGCCTTGGAACATTCATCACCAGGCCTAGGAGAAAGATACTTTTATGAAACTGTGTGATTTTATAAATATTTTGATATCTTTTTCGCAATCTTCCCTTATTGCTTTTTTAAATGAGTGCAGAACAAAAATTTTGCTGAGACAAGTGATAATACAATTGAGGCAAAGTTGGAAATCTTTACAGTTGCTGAAATCATCAAAATATTAGTTACCCTCAAGCTTTGCTTGGGAAGGGAAGTTCCAAATTAAAGATTATGTATGAAATGTTAATTCATTCAAGATTGTGTCTAAAAATGAGGCGTGCTGTAAATGGAGGAAATGAAGAGATATTTACATTAAAGAGAATCATCAAAAATCATTTGTGGTCCTAAACACAAAGAGAAGTTCACAGATTCATAGAACTGATAGAGGGTGCTGTTTGCTACAGATCCCTTAGCACAAGAGGGAGAAAGTTATTGTTAAACTTGTCCTTGACATTCTTTGCAGGAAGTAGGCAAGTCAGCCTCAAAGCCAGCAATCATAATCTTTATCCCCATTTCCTACATCATTGCCCTTCCCAGGATCAAATTAATTTTTTCTATTTATTAAATATCAACTCAAGTAAATTGAGCTAAAACTTTTGTTTAGAAATGATTTTTATAATGTCTGTACTTGACATGTAATCCACATTTTCAGTATTTTAAATAATTGCCACATATATACTTAAAATGATATGCCATAGTTAGGGCCATTAACTTTTGCCTGGGAAACTATTTCTTCTTCAATTCTGAACGTTAACATGCTAGATAAGATTTTTTTTTTAATGTTTTATTTATTCTTAGAGAGAGAGACAGAGCATGAGTGGGTGAAGGGCAGAGAGAGAGGGAGACACAGAGTCTGAAGTAGGCTCCTGGCTCTGAGCTGTTAGCACAGAGCCTGATGTGGGGCTTGAACTCACAAGCCATGAGATCATGACCTGAGTCGAAGTCAGACGCTTAACTGACTGAGCCACTCAGGCGCCCTTGCTGGATAAAATATTCTTTACTGTAGGTTTTGTCCCCCAGTGCTTTGAATATGTTGTGCCACTCCCTTCTGGCCTTTATAGTCTGCTGAAAAATCAGTTTATAGACTTATACCATTTCCTTTGTATATAATTGTTTGGTTTTCTCTTGCTGCTTTCAAGGTTCTCTATTTTTTTTTTACCATTTTAATTATTATGTGTCTTTTTTTCTTTTACTTCTTTAAAAAGGGCTTTTTAAATTTATTTTGAGGGAGAGAAAGAGAGAGAGATAAAGGAAGAGCGGGGTCAGGGGACAGAGAAAGAAAGAGAAGGAAAATTCCCAGCAGGCCCCAAGTGCCTGACACAGGGCTTGATCTCATGAACTGTGAGATCGTGGCCTGAGCCAAAATTGAGTCAGATGTTTAACCAACTGAGCCACCTAGGCACCCCCTTTTACTTTTTTAATTTATTTTAAGTTTTTACTTTAATTCCAGTATGGTTAACATCCAGTGTTCTGTTAGTTTCAAGTGTACTATATAGTGATTCAACAATTCCATACATCACTGTGGGCTCATCATGACAAGTGAGCTCCTTAATCCCCATCACCTTTTTAACCCATCTCCCACCTCCACCTTTCTGCTAACCATCAGTTCGCTCTCTATAATTAAGAGTCTGTTTTTTAATTTTTCTCTTTCTCATTTTTCCCCTTTGCTTGTATGTTTTGTTTCTTAAAGTCCACATATAAGTGAAATCATATGGTATTTGTCTTCCTTTGATATTTGCTTAGCATTATACTCTTTAGCTCCATCCATGTCATAGCAAATGACAAGATTTCATTCTTTTTATGGCTGAATAATATTCCATTGCACACACACACACGCATCGCACATACATCCTTTTTATCCATTCATGATTGACGGACACTTGGTCCTCCTGGTATTCATTTTGTTTGGAGCTGTCCATGCTTCCTGGACCTGAATATCTGTTTCCTCCCCCAGATTAGGAAAAGTTTTAGCTATTTCTTCTTACATAATTTTTTTGCTCCTTTCTTTTTTTCTTCTCCTCCTACAACTCATATAATTCTAATGTTAGTATGCTTGGTATTATTGTAGAGATCCTTTAACCTATCCTCATTCACAAATTCTTGTTGCTGTTCAGCTTGGGTGCTTTCCACTAGCCTCTCCTCCAGATTGCTGATCCATTCTTCTGCATTCTCTAATCTGTAGTGATTCCCTCTAGTGTATTTTTCATTTCAGTTAATGTATTTTTTAGCTCTGACTGGTTCTTTTTTATATTTTCTGTTTCTTTGATGAAGTTCTCACTGAATTTATCTACTCCACTCTCAAGTTTGGCGAGTATCTTTATTACTTTGAACTCTTTATCAGGTAAATTGCTTATCAGTGTTTCATTTTACTCTTTCTTGGGAGTTTTGTCTTGTTCTTTCATTTGGAACATATTTCTCTGTCTCCTCCTTTTGTCTAACCCTCTATGTTTGTTTCTATGTACTAGGTATATCAGCTATGTCTCTTAGTCTTTTTTTTTTTAAGTGTATTCTTTTTAATAGTTTATTGTCAAGTTGGTTTCCATATAACACCCAGTGCTCCTAGTCTTAAAAGTAGTGGCCTTATGTACAAGACATCCTGTGGTCCCCAGTAGAACAATCTCCTGGTCACCAGAACCAGGTGCTCCAGAGGTGTGTTCTATGAGGGAAGGAGGGAGGGAGGGAGGAAGGGAGGAAGGGAGGGAGGAAGGGAGGAAGGGAGGGAGGAAGGAAGGAAGGAAGGAAGGAAGGAAGGAAGGAAGGAGCCTGTTAGGGCAGATGGGTTGAGTGGGGTAGGTCCACAGGGGAATGCCAAGGTGGGACAAGCATGCTAGAATGAGAACATGGATGGCATGAGAACTGACTTCTGAAAGCATCTGGCCAGAAAGGCTGAAAAAAGACAAGAAATGTGGTGCCTGCCAGCACTTCTTTTTTACGAGAAATCTACTGCAGAAACTTGCCCCTACAGCATCCACCCTAAAATTAGTAAATAAATCTCCTGCACTTATTAGCAGGTGCTTTCATATGGATGCTTCTGTTTGGGGCTTTGGCCAAACGATACAGTGTGGTGGCCCCTTAATAGCAAAGACTTCATTTCCTATAGCCCTCAGGCTGTCCCAGAGTTAGTTAAGCCTTGATGATTTTCAAAGCTCCCAGAGGTAAGTCCTGCTCATTTTCAAAGCCAGACATTACGGGGCCTCTTCTTTCCAGTGCAGATCCCCAGAGCCATGGGTGTCCGGTGTGGAGCTTGATCCTCTCTGTGCTCCATGCCTGTGATATCCTTCCCACTTATGGGTCATTGTGCTGGGGGGCTGGTGTCTGACCATATCTCTGCCCCTCCTACCCTTCTTGATGTGGTCTTCTTTTTATGTTTTTAGACATAGAAAGTCTGTTCTGACACTCTTCAGATTGCTGTCAGGGTGAGTTGCATTACATGTAGTTGTTGCCTCAATATGTCCGTGGAAAAAGGTGAGCTCAGGATCCTCCTATTCTGCCATTTTCTCCCACTTTCTCAAAGCTATCAATAACTTTTGTCTGGACTAAGTTGCTCTGCGGTTCTTATAAAATCAATCATCTCTTCTGTGTTTCTGGTGCTTCCCAATACCGTAAATAGTGCTGTTCTGTCCTATGGGAACACAGTTTTTAGGATAACCTTTTTAATTTCTTCTGTTGCTTCCACATGTAGCATGAAAGTGTCTGTCCCTTCTCAAACCATAGCCAATAGTCTTAATTTCATTATAATATGAGTAGCTTCCCTGCTATTTTCCAGTGAGATGTTTTGAAGAATGACATTAGATATAGGACATCTTACTGTGTAGGCCTACGCTATCCAGTCAGATAAAGATCTTTGTAAATCAATATTATTTTCTCCAAAGGCTCCAAGATGCTGACTAAATTCAGCATCAGTGGTAAGAGGTCTGGGTTGCACTTCCTCTGCTCCTGTGACGATCAGACTGTACTCTCATTTGCAGCATAATTCTAATAGCTGCTAGGTTTCTGTGTTCAAATCAGTTTGTTGGGATTCCATTCTATTTTTTTGTCACTTCTTATCTAGTATAAACTTTCCCTTCAGTGACTCTGACTGATTTCTTATTATGGTTTGTTATGGTTTTGTCTATTTTCATGGGCTTAACTTCTAGTAAGTTAAACTTACCAAGATCAGAAAGGTTAACATAATTATTGTTCTCAGAGCGTGAATTGGTGCTTTTAGGAACAAAAGTGTCTGGGCTGTTTTTTACTCTGGAGATTGTTTTTTGTACGTTTTTTGTACTATTTTTTCTTCCTATCCATTGGCATCTATGTTACTTAGTGCTCCTAAAAAGAGCATTGGTAAGAGCTCCTTATTTGCTCTTTTAAATATATGCTATAACTAACTAGGTTGGGAAATGAGGCCCACATCTGGAGTTTCTTTTTTCTGGGTTATATCTTCAGTAAGATTCCAAGTGCCCTCAGAAGTTATTGTATAATCCAATCTACCCCTAAACCACCCCTTGAGTAATATGGATATGGTTAATGAATGATGTTTGGTATTGCCCTTCTGCCTTTCACAACAGCATTCAAAGTTTTGTTTCAAAGATGTTTAATAGAGGGGCGCCTGGGTGGCGTAGCCGGTTAAGCGTCCGACTTTCGCTTAGGTCATGATCTCGCGGTTCGTGGGTTCGAGCCCCGCATCGGGCTCTGTGCTGACTGCCAGCTCAGAGCCTGGAGCCTATTTCAAAGTCTGTATCTCCCTCTCTCTCTGACCCTCCCCTGCTCACACTGTCTCTCTCTCCTAGAAATAAATAAAAATATTAAAAAAAAAAGATGTTTAATAGAGTATTCCAAAATGTTCATATTATGGTAAAGCAGTATTAAGATAATTATTGAGGTCAGTGTTAGTATCCAGTCTATAATGGCTCTATAAATTTTGTCTATTCACAGGCTGTTTATAATTTTGATAGAATGCCATAGATGGTAAATAGAATATTAAATATAAAGCTTGTCTGTCCAATAATAGGCTTTATCAGGTTTTGGTCAACTATGAACTTAACGTAAGTTATCAACCTGTATTTCAAATTTGGTATGGAGTATGATATAACCCACAGCACAGAGTAGTTTTAATTATTATTATTTCGAGGTGGGTACCAACATGCCAATTATTTTGTTTTGAGGAAACTTTTTTTTCTTTGATAATACTTTTATTTTTTCCTTCATTTGAGACAGATTTTATTTTATTTTTAAAAATATAATTTATTGTCGGGGCGCCTGGGTGGCTTAGTTGGTTAAGCGTCCGACTTTTGCTTAGGTCACGATCTCGTGGTTCATGGGTTCAGGCCCCACGTCGGGCTCTGTGCTGACTGCCAGCTCAGAGCCTGGAGTCTGTTTCAGAGTCTGTGACTCCCTCTCTCTCTGACCCTCCCCTGCTCATGCTGTCTCTCTCTCTCTCTCTCCTAGAAATAAATAAAACATTAAAAAAAATTTTTTAAATATAATTTATTGTCAAATTAGCTAACATACAGTGTGTAAAGTGTGCTTTTGGTTTTTGGGGTAGATTCCCATGGTTCATTGCTTACATACAACACGCAGTGCTCACCCCAACAAGTGCCCTGAGTTCTCAATGTTTATCACTGATTTTCTCTTCTCCCTCACACCCACACAATTCTCAGATTGTTCTCCGTATTTAAGAGTCTTTTATAGTCAGCCTCCTTCCTTCTCTGTTTCTAAGAATTTTTCCCTTCCCTTCCCCCACGATCTTCTGTTAAGTTTCCCAAGATCCACACATGAGTGAAAACATATGATATCTGTCTTTCTCTGATTGACTTGTTTCACTTAGCATAATATCTNTTTTGGGGTAGATTCCCATGGTTCATTGCTTACATACAACACCCAGTGCTCACCCCAACAAGTGCCCTGAGTTCTCAATGTTTATCACCGATTTTCTCTTCTCCCTCACACCCACACAATTCTCAGATTGTTCTCCGTATTTAAGAGTCTTTTATAGTCAGCCTCCTTCCTTCTCTGTTTCTAAGAATTTTTCCCTTCCCTTCCCCCACGATCTTCTGTTAAGTTTCCCAAGATCCACACATGAGTGAAAACATATGATATCTGTCTTTCTCTGATTGACTTGTTTCACTTAGCATAATATCTTCCAGTTCCATCCACATTGCTGCAAATGGCATTATTTCATTCTTTCTCATTGCCAAGTAGTATTCCATTGTATATACATAAACCACATCTTTATCGATTCATGAGTTGATGGACATTTAGGCTCTTTCCATAATTTGGCTAGTGTTGAAAGCACTGCTATACACATTGGGATACATGTACCCTATGGATCAGCACTCCTGTATCCTTTGAACAAATTCCTAGTAGTGCTATTGCTGGGTCATGGTTCTATTTTTAATTTTTTGAGGAACCTCCACACCATCTTCCAGAGTGGCTGCATCAGTTTGCATTCCACCAACAGTGTAAGAGGGTTGCTTTTTCTCTGCATCTTTGCCAGCATCCGTTGTTTCCTGAGTTGTTAATATTAGGCACTTTGACCAGTGTGAGGTGGCATCTCAGTGTAGTTTTGATTTGCATCTCCCTGATGATGAGTGACATTGAGCATCTTTTCAGGTGTCTGTTGGCCCTCTGTATGTCTTCTTTGAAAAAGTGTCTATTCATGTCTTCTGCCCATTTCTTCACTGGATTATTTGCTTTTTTGGGTGTCGAGTTTGATAAGGTCTTTATAGATTTTGGGTACTAACCCTCTATCCGATATGTCACTTGCAAATATCTTTTCCCGTTCCATCAGTTGCCTTTTAGTTTTGTTGTTTCCTTTGCAGTACAGAAGATTTTTATCTTGGTCAGGTCTCAATAGTTCACTTTTGCTTTTAATTCCTGTGCCTTTGGAGATGTGTTGAACAAAAAATTACTGCAGCTGAGGTCAAAGAGGTTGTTTCCTGCTTTCTCCTCTAGAGTTTTGATGGTTTCCTGTCTCACATTTAGGTCTTTCATCCATGTTGAGTTTATTTTTGTGTATGATATAAGAAAGTGGTTTCATTCTTCTGCATGTTGCTGTCCAGTTCTCCCATCAGCTTTTGCTAAAGAGACAGTCTTTTTTCCATTGGATATTCTTTCCTACTTTGCCAAAGATTTGTGGCCATACATTTGTGGATCCAATTCTAGGTTCTCTATTCTATTCTATTGGTCTGTGTCTGTTTTTGTGCCGATACCATACTGTCTTGATGATTACAGCTTTGTAGTATAGGCTAAAGTCTGGGATTGTGATGCCTCCTATTTTGGTTTTCTTCTTCAATATTTCTTTGGCTATTCAGGGCCTTTTGTGGTACTGTACAAGTTTTAGGATTGTTTGTTCTAGCTTTAAGTGCAATTTTTATTGAGATTGCATTGGATGTGTAGATTGCTTTGGGTAGTATTGACATTTTAACAATATTTATTCTTCCAATCCATGACCATGAAATGTTTTTCCATTTCTTTGTGTCTTCTTCAATTTCCTTTGTAAGTTTTCTATAGTTGTCAACATATAGATCTTTTATGTCTTTGGTTAGGTTTTTTCCTAGGTACTTTATGGTTCTTGGTGCAATTATAAATGGGATCAATATCTTGATTTCTCTTTCTGTTGCCTCATTATTGATGTATAGAAATGCAACTGACTTCTGTACATTGATTTTGTACCTTGTGACTGTGCTGAATTCATGTATCAGTTCTAGCAACTTTTTGGTGGAGTCTTTCTGGTTTTCCATGTAGACTATTATGTTGTCTGTGAAAAGTGAAAGTTTAACTTCTTTGCCAGTTTTGATGCCTTTTATTTCATTTTGTTGTCTGATTGCTGATGCTAGGACTTTCTAATACTATGTTAAACAATAGTGGTGAGAGTGGACATCCTGTTGTGTGACTGATCTCAGGGGGAAAGCTCTCAGTTTTTTCCCCATGGAGGTTGATATTAGCTATGGGCCTTTCATATATGGCTTTTATGATGTTTAAGTATGTTCCTTCTATTCCAACTTTCTTGAGAGTTTTCATTAAGAAATGATGCTGTAATTTGTCAAATGCTTTTTCTGCATCTATTGACAGGATCATGTGGTTATTATCCTTTGTTTTATTAATGTGATGTATCCCGTTGATTGATTTGTTAATACTGAACCAGAATTGAGATCATACCATGCACACTTTCATGTCACGATGCTATGAAACTTGATATCAACCACAGGAAAATGTTTGGAAAACTCCAGAAGCATGGAGGTTAAAGAACATCCTACCAAGGAATGAATGTGTCAACCAGGCAATTAGAGAAGGAATGTAAAAATATATGGAAACAAATTAAAATGAAAATACAACAATCCAAACTCTTTGGGATGCATCAAAGGCAGTCCTAGGAGGAAAATACATTGCAATCCAGGCCCATCTCAAGAAACTGGAAAAAGCCCAAACACAAAATCTAACAATGCACCTAAAGGAACCAGAAGCAGAGCAGCAAAGAAACCCAAAATCTGGCAGAAGAAGAGAAATAATAAAGAACAGAGCAGAAATAAACAATATAGAATTTTAAAAAAACACAGTAGAACAGATTAATGAAACCAAGAGTTGGGTTTTTTTTCTAAATAAGTATAATTGATGAACCTCTAGCCAGGCTTCTCAACAAGAAAAGAGAGAGCACCCAAATAGACAAAATCATGGATGAAAATGGATTTATTACAACCAATCTCTCAGAAATACAAGCAATGATCAGAGGATACTATGAAAAATTATATGCCAAAAAACTGGACAACCTAGAAGAAATGAACAAATTCCTAAAACCCACACACTACCAAAAATCAAATGGGAAAAAAAGAAAATCTGCACAGACTCATAACTAATGAAGAAATGGAATCAGTTATCAAAAAACCTCCCAACAAATGAAACCGCTGGACCAGAAGTCTTCCCTGGGGAATTCTATCAGACATTTAAAACAGAGTTAATGCCCATTCTTCTCAAGCTGTTCCAAAAAAATAGAAATGGAAGGAAGATTTTCAGACTCATTCTATGAAGCCAGCATCACTTTGATTCCCAAACCAGGCAGAGATCCACCAAAAAAAGAGAACTACAGGCCCATATCCCTGATGAATATGGATGCAAAAATTCTCAACAAGATACTAGCAAATGGAATTCAACAGCACATAAAAAGAATTATTCACCATGATCAAGTGGGATTCATTCCTGGGTTACAGGGCTGGTTCAATATTTGCAAATCTACCAATAGGATACATCACATTAACAAAAGAAAAGAAAAGAACCATCTGATCCTGTCAATAGATGCAGAAAAGGCATTTGACAAAATACAGCATCCTTTCTTAATAAAAACCCTCAAGAAAGTCGGGATAGAAGGAACATACTTAAACATCATAAAAGCCATTTATGAAAAGCCCACAGTTAATATCATCCTCAATGGGGAAAAACTGAGAGCTTTCCTCCTGAAATCAGGAACACGACAGGGATGTCCACTCTCACCACTGTTATTTAATATTATGTTGGAAGAACTAGGATCCCTAAACAGGCAACAAAATGAATTAAAAGGCATTAGGCAAAAATGAAGTCAAAATTTCACTTTTTACAGATGACATGATACTCTACATGAAGTAGAGTACTGATCTATGAATTCAGCAAAATCTCAGGGTACAAAATCAACGTACAGAAATCGGTTGCATTTTTATACACCAATAATGAAGTAACAGAAACTAATCCCATTCACAATTGCACCAAGAACCATAAAATACCTAGGAATAAGCCTAATCAAAGAGGTAAAAGATCTGTATGTTGAAAACTATAGAAAACTTATGAAGGAAATTGAAGAAGACACAAAGAAATGGAAAAACATTGGGGCGCCTGGGTGGCTCAGTCGGTTGGGTGTCCGACTTCACCTCAGGTCATGATCTCGCAGTTCATGGGTTCGAGCCCTGCATTGGGCTCTGTGCTGACAACTAGTTCAGAGCCTGGAGCCTGTTTCAGATTCTGTGTCTCCCTCTGTCTCTGACCCTACCCTGCTCACGCTGTCTCTCTCTCTCTCAGAAATAAATAAAAACATTTAAAAAAAAAGAAATGGGAAAACATTCCTTGCTCATGGATTGGAAAAATAAATATTGTTAAAATGTCAATACTACCCAAAGCAATCTACATATTTAATGCAATCCCAATCAAAATTGCAACAGCATTCTTCTCAAAGCTGTAACAAACAATCCTAAAATTTGTAGGGAATCACAAAAGACCCCATATAGCCAAAGTAATATTGAAGAAGAAAACCAAAATGGGAAGCATTACAATCCCAGACTTTAGCCTCTACTACAAAGCTGTAATCATCAAGGCAGTATGGTATCGGCACAAAAACAGACACATAGACCAATGGAATAGGATAGAGAATCCAGAACTGAACTCACAAATGTATGGCCAATTAATCATTGACAAAGCAGGAAAGAGTATCCAACGGAAAGAAGACAGGCTCTTTAACAGATGGTGCTGGGAGAACTGGACAGCAACATGCAGAAGAATGAAACTAGACCATTCTCTTACACCATACACAAAAATAAACTCAAAATGGATGTCAGCTATAACTTAAGGCTTGGTGGATGAATTTAGGTAAGGGCTTCTGTGTGTTCTATTATGTCCTCCAGACCAATGGAGGGAACAAAGACAGCAGCCAAATGATCATATCGGTGCAAAAACAGTTTGCCCATCTGGCCTTGAGGAGAGGGGGGATAGCAATTTTGTTACTGTTGGGTAAACTCTCCCATGTCCAAGGAAAATCCAGGATGCAGTGACCTAATCACCTAGGTGGAAGCCATGCCCAAAGATTTGTGCCACACAACTACTGGGTCCCATTCAGGGCTACACAACAAATATGTGCCCAACTCAACCAATCAGTCCCAAACCAGTCACTATCCTTTAATGTGCCAGAATGACTAGACAGTTCCAGTGATATCCATCCCATGGCCAACTCCCAAGACCCATTCTTCAGTCTCCTGGCTAGCTATAAAGTTGTTGGTTTGCACTTCAAATTTCCGGAATGAAATTTGAAACCAGTCCTAATACCAAAGGCAGACAGAGCCTGAGGCAGGCCGCTCCAGATTGGTAGGTAGCAGGATTGATAAGCAAGGGAAATATGAGGCTTGTCTTGGGCAGCTTCAAGAATAGTAGATCTTTACACATACTCACCAGAATCTTAAGTTTATATAAAGGACTTAACTAGGTTTAGGCACATGTACTGTCCAGATAGACTCAATACACATTGCTTTCTCAGGGCTGTCTCCTTGAAAATGGCTCCCACCAACTTAACGGAGGACCATGGGGGAGAAGAAGGGGGAAAATAGTGGGGGAGAGGGAGGGATGCAAACCATGAGAGACTCTTGAATGCCGAGAACAAACTGAGGGCAAATGGGAGTGGGGGGAGGGGATGGGGGATGATGGGCATGGAGGAGGGCACTTTTGGTGATGAGCACTGGGTGTTATCTGAAAACCAACTTGACAATAAACTATTAAAAAAGAAAGAAAGAAAGAAAATGGCTCCCACCATGGGAATGGTGAGCAGAGTATACATTCCAAGGACAGGGCAGGGGGTGATGAGACTCTAATTACTGAAGTCAACCAATGGTCACCTCCTCTTAATGACCTCCTCCAACAAAGTGCCCTTCTTGCTATTGGGCACTATTATCCAAGGACAAAATTCCTGGAGCTATGGCAGCCATCTTGCAATGATGAGGGGGATGGTCTAAGACAAAAGCATCACAAGATAGCTGCCTCTTAATGTCATTATTGAGTGACTGAATTCATGACTATATCTGAACCTCTTGTGGGAAAGCTTTTTATATGTTCTTATGTATTATATAATCCCTGTTACTTAGAGCTAAAACCAACTTTCCAGTATAGACATTAACCTTATTGCTGCCTTTATAAGCTTCTTGGAAAAGATGTGACTTGTACATGCTTTTGCTATAAAAGCAACTTTAATTTATGCCACTGTAGTTTTGTTTTCTTCTCTGTATTTAGTGATAAGATTGTTGCTTTGGGATGGGAAAGCTATATGTTGCAGTTGTTCTGAGAAACCTTTGTTGCCTTATCTGAGAGGTCATTATATCATGTGTGAAAATGACACAAAATCTTTGATAGCTTCATGCCATCATTTGACAAAGTTTCATAATGGACAATGGCCTAGGAGGAAATAGATATGTGACTCAATAAAGTCCAATTTTAGTGGTATAATATTTTCTAGATATATTTTAATTTTAGGCTCAGACAGTCACTCATCCCGCCATTCATACATCCCTATACTAAATGTGCACTGGAATCTCATTCAATATTTGATTCTGATACTATTCTAAGTTGCAGCAATTTATTTTTTTAAATCATAACTTTTATGCTTCAGTGAAAACATATTAAGCCATTGACCCATTTTGTGATTTGGAGATAAAACACAACACATTAGCACCTGTGAAAAATGCAAATAAACTTAATATAAGCAATAATATGCAAAGGAAAATATGTCAAAATAACACCTGTTGCTTTCATTTTAGACATGAGCCCACTGCAGTCCCTGGAGTCCATGGACAACCTTTAGGGACACAATTATTAAGGAGATAGCGGGATTTCTATAAAGTCACCAGTTTCTTTTCTTTTCTTTTTTTTTTTATATTTTTATTCTATTTCTAGGATAGAGAGAGACAGCGTGAACAGGGGAGGGTCAGAGAGAGAGGGAGACACAGACTCTGAAACAGGCTCCAGGCTCTGAGCTGGCAGTCAGCACAGAGCCCAACACAGGGCTCGAACCCACAAACCGCGAGATCATGACCTAAGCGAAAGTCGGACGCTTAACCGACCAAGCCACCCAGGCGCCCCTAAAGTCACCAGTTTCAAATGTGTGAAATGTATGGGTTTAAAACTGCTTCTTGCTGTTTTTTTGTTTTTGTTTTTTTTTTTTTTCCTAAAATTTAGCACTTAGGAGACACCAGAGACCACTGTGATTCATGGAACACATTTTGAGAAACAACAATCTCAAGCTTGATTCTCAAAGACTCTAATCTGAAGGCCTACTTATAAGTTTTGCACATTATTTGGTCCTTCTGGAGATTGCAAATGGATTTTGGGCCCTGTAATGGTGAATGGAGGAGACGTTTTTGGGCGGCAGGAAAGGGCCATTTTCCAGCTTCCCCTAAAATCACTCATCAATTGTCTCACCCTTCTTTAGTTTTAATTCAAACATCCAAATGGCCCAAACTCCTGGGAGGTGGCAGCAGCAGTGGAATCTCTTCCAGGGCAGGGAATGGCCTGTTATGTGTTGACTCTCAACTCAATATTGGGCACCGCTTTAGGTTTTATGCTAAGATGGGTGGCATAATAGAATACTTATTTGGGGCGGCAGGTCTCTGATATAGGACTTCAAAGTGCCTTCCAATTGGTAGCCATATGCAAATAATGACCCCTTCACTACATCCTAGGATTTGTAAGAAACATCTGTGTATTAGTCCACTTTAATGACTTTCCAACTGAGCCCCTTCTCCTTACCCCTGCAACGGCCCCATCAGCTTCCTATCAGTGACAGATTGGAGAATTGGGTGTGTAGATTAAGAAGTCAGGTCACCCAAATATGGTCACCAAATATTAATAACCTCCTCTCTATTTAAGTTTCTTGTCCTGGCCCCAGGCTTCACATCAGGCCCGTATCCACCATGGTTAGTAGATACTATAGACATCACTGTATAGGACTCCCATCCCTACAATTTTAGACTTTGACGTATTACCCAAAAAAGGTACCTGCATTGTTTTTGTGCAATGTGTTAGTTAATTCAAACATTTAAAATATACACTTTTTTATAATAATGTTTCAGCATTTCTTCATTTGCCATATTTGAAACCTCAAAAAATGGAAGTATCCTGGGCCTCTTGATCTCTTGAGAGATGCTGGAGCTATTTGAGCCAGAGTGACATTGGGGCAATACCCCTGCTGGGTTTCTACTTCTCCCTCCCAGTCAGCAATGCTGAAAAAAGCTCAAAGCCATGTTTACAAATTCCAATGTGTAGACATTTTATTCCCAATTTGATTTCAAAATCAGGACTGAAATTCCTGAGACAAAGAGCTGATACTGACAGTATTTACTAGGAATGAGGATGATAGGAAGGCACAGAGCAACTCATGGTGTGTACATACATGAAAGCCCACCTTCTGGAAATTCAACTGAATTCCTAACATCAAGTTGGAGAGTTCAGGTGTTATCCTGAGCCACCAAAGATAGATGAGGATTGTGGCTTGTTTTGTACTGTAATTTAGAAACATCATTCATGGCTAAAGAAGGAAGAGAGATGGAGCCTGAGGCTATTGTTCGTGTATTTCTAGGTAGATATCAAAATCAAGTCCACCCAGGGGCATGGTGAAGATCCTGTTCTGGGATTTCCAGTTGCAGCCTTGACAAAACAAATAGCCTTTCCCAGGCAAGCACTTTGGGGAACACAATGCATCTTCCCAAAGGGAGAAAGCAACCTGATCCTGGCCTCCCTCACATGGACCATTCCTCCCCCTGCTGGCCTACCTTAGGTGAGAGTAAGAGGGTCAGGAAACCTCTCAGAAGAGAACAGGTCCAAGGGAGAATAGGAGGTAGCTTTCTACTGGGCAACTTGTGGGTCTGATGTCCCAGTTTCTGGGACAGTCTGTCCATTTGCTTCCTCCATCATTTCCTTATAGTGACGTTTGAAGAAGCCAACCTGTGGAGAGGAAGGAAAAGAGAATTAGGAAATCCAATGGAAGAGAGGAAAAGAGATGATTAAGGAGGGAGAGGGATCACCATTGCTGGAGCCCCTACTATGTTCTGGCACTACACTAGAAACATTAGACACGCTGTGTCAGTTAGTCTTTACCAAAATTCTGTGAGTTGGGTGGAATCACCTTCAGAATGAGAAATCAAGACCCAGCATGGACCAGGTACTGCTGACAGTCATAGAAAGAATCAGTGCTGGTATCCACACCAAGTCAAGGTCTTTGCTTTTATGTTATAGTTTGCTATGAAGGGAAACATGTAGTGAGGAAGAGAGTGGAAAAGACAGGAGGAGCAATTAACAGCATCCTGAGAATCAGATAGAAAGGCACATTCATAGGGACTAAAGGGAACTGGTGATGTCATAGGTGGGAAGGGATCTCTCACATGCAGTGACTTAGCAAGAATGTGCACGTAGTCCAGGGGAGGTCTGCAAACCCTGGTACTGGCTGTGTGTGTTGCAGTTTAACATAAACTCTGGTCTGTTGTGCGGTCATGCAGCTGTCTTCTAAAAGAAGCTGACATTGTCCACAAAGCAGAGAGACCCTCCTCGCACAGATCAGGGCATCCAAGGAGCTGTGGGGGTCTCTGAAGTGGGGGTGTTGAAACAGAGCTGCACTTGAGGTAAAACACACAGAGTGCTGCACCGTTTGGCAGGCTGACAGCTCAGGCACAGATAGGGTGAAGGCAGGTATATGACAGAAACCAGGGACACAGGCAGTGTTACTACACATCTGTAAGGGTTTGTTGAGGATGGGTGGCACACATTTCCCACTCCAAAGAGGAGAGAATAGGGCCAAGCCTTTTTCTTGTGATACCCATCAGATTGAACCACTGTGGTGATTGAGCCCATCAGACTGAACCACTCAGTGAGCCACCAAGTGGAGAATGGAGCCAATACATCAAGACCTGCGACACTGCATTGCAGGCATATCTCCATTAGAGCAACTGTACCAGAGAATCAGAGAGGCAGGCCACACCCGGAGAAGCTCAGCACAAATTCCTTCACACACCAAGTCTATGGATCATAGAGAGCTGCAAAGTTTCAGCTCTAGGGGAACAAGTACCTAGCACCCTGTAGGGTAGGTCTTTCTTCTTTCGTTCGTTCTTTCTTTCTCTCTTTCGTTTGTTCGTTTGTTCCTTCCTTCCCTCTCCTTTTTCTTGATTTTCTTTCTCTCTTTCTTCTTGTTCTTTTATTTTTGTTAGATACAGAAAGGGCAATTTTTATTTTATTTTCAAATTTTTTATCATTTAAAAATTATATATATAGATATAGATATATAGATTTTTTTCTTTTCTATTTCTTAGGTTTACTTCTACATTTTTTTCTACCAAGCTTCTTGTAAAAAGCAGACCAAAACACACCTAGGATCTAGCTTCCTTTATGTATTTTATTTTATTTATGTAAGTTTTTTTCTTTCTTCAATTTTTTAAAAATTTATTTGGTTGTATTTTGATTCTTCTTTCTTTCTCTTCAAAATCACATGATGGAGGAATTCATCCCAAAAGAAAGAACAAGAAGAAATGACAGCCAGAGATTTAGTCAATACAGATATAAGTAAGATGTCTGACTATAATTTAAAACAACAATTAAGGATATTAGCTGGGCCTGAAAAAAGTATAGGAGACACTAGAGAATCCCTTACTGTAGAGATAAAAAAAATTAAAATCTACTGGGGCCAAAGTTTAAAATGCTATAACTTAGATGCAATCCCAAATCAAAGCTATAAAAACAAGAATGGGTGAAACATAGGATCAAATCAGTGATATAGAAGATAAAATTACGGAAAATAATGAAGATGAAAAGACGAGAGAACGAAAGGTCATGGACTACAGTGGCAGACTTAGGGAACTAGGTCACTTATTAAAATGAAATAACATCCATGTCTTGGGAGTCCCAGAAGATGGAGAGAAAGAAAACGGGGCAGAAAGTTTAGTAGAAAAAATTATAGCTGAAAAACTCCTTAATCTAGGGAAATTAAGACAGACATCAAAATCCAAGAAGCACAAAGAACTTCCATTAAATTCAACAAAAGTGAGTCATCGCCAAGGCATATCACAATCAAATTCACAAAATACACAGACAAGAAAAGAATCCTGAAAGCAGAAAGGGGAAAAAAGTCCTTAATCTATGAGGGAAGGCAGATCAAGTTCACAGCACATCTGTCCACAGAAACATGGCAAGCCAGAAAAGAGTGGCAGGAAATGTGGCAGGAAATATTCATCATGCTGAATGGGAAATATATGCAGTTAAGAGGATCCTTATGCAGGAAGGCTGTCATTCAGTATAGAAGGAGAAATAAAGACTTTCTCAAAGGAAAACTAAAGGAGTTCATGACCATTAAATCAGCCCAGCAGAACATTTTAAGGGAGACTCTGAGTGTAGGGGGGAAAAAAGAAAGACCATAGCAATAAAGACTACAATGGACCAGAAAACATCACCAGAAAACACCAACTGTACAGTCAACCAAATGGCACTAATTCATATCTTTCAATAATTACACTGAATGTAAATAAACTAAATGCTCTATCAAAACACATAGAATGTCAGAATAGATTAAAAACAAAACAAAACAAGATCTATTTATATCCTCCCTACAAGAGACTCATTTTAGACCTAAAGACACTAGCAGATTGAAGATGAAAGAATGGAAAGCCACCTATCATGCTAATGGATGTTAAAAAAAAAAAAAAAAAAAGCTGGAATACCTATACTTCTATCAGACACACCATACTTTAAAACAAAGAGTGTAACAAAAAATGAAGAAGGGTATTATATCATAATTAAGGCATCAATCCATCAGGGAGATCTAACAATAGTAAATACTTAGGCCCCAAATTGGAAGCACCCAAATACATAGCTCAATAACAAACATAAAGAAATTCATTGATAATAATACAATAAGAGTAGGGAACTTTAACACACCCAAGGAAACAATGACTTTGAATGACACACTGGATCAGATGAACTTAATAGATATACTTAGGACATTTCATCCTAAAGGACCAAAATACACATTCTTCTCAAGTGCACATGGAACATTCTCCAGAATAGGTCACATACTGGGTCACAAATCTGCCCTCAACAAGTACAAAAATTTGAGATCATATCATGCATATTTTCAGATCACAATGCTCTGAAACTTGAAATCAACCACATGCAAAAAAAATTGGAAACCCTCAGATGCATGGAGGTTAAAGAACATCCTACTAAAGAATGAATGAGTTAACCATGAAATTAAAGAAGAAACTTAAAAATACTTTGGAAGCCAGTGAAAATGAAAACATGACAGTCCAAAGCCTTTGGGATGTAGCAAAGGCAGTCCTAAGAGGAAAATACACTGCAATTCAGGCCTGTCACAAGACGCAAGAAAGGTCCCCGATACACAACCTAACCTTACTCCTTAAAGAGCTAGAAAAGCAACAGCAAATAAAGCCTAAAGTCAGTAGAAGTAGGGAAATAATAAAGATTAAAGTAGAAATAAATGATATAGAAACAAAAAACAGTAGAACAGATCAATGAAACTAAGACCTGGTTCTTTGGAACAATTAATAAAATTGATAATCCCCCTAAAAAGAGTTATCAAGAAAAAGAGAGAAAGGGCTCAAATAGACAAAAATCACAAATGAAAAGGAGAGATTACAACCAACACCACAGAAATGCAACAATTATAAAAGAATACTATAAAAAATTTATATACCAACAAACTGAACCATCTAGAAGAAATGAGCACGTTCCTAGGAACTCACAAATTACAAAAACTGAAACAGAAGGAAATAGAAAATTTAAAGAGATCCATAACCAGCGAAGAAATTGAATCAGTTATCAAAAATCTCCCAAAAAACAAGAGTCCTGGACCAATGGCTTCCCAGGGAATTTCTGCCAGACATTTTTTAAAAATAGTTTATTGTCAAGTTGGTTTCCATATAACACCCAGTGCTCATCCAAATAAGTGCCCTCCTCCATGCCCATCATCCCCCTTCCCCTCTCCCCCACCCCTATCAGCCCTCAGTTTGTTCTCAGCATTGAATAGTCTCTCATGGTTTGCCTCCCTCCCTCTCCCCCACTATTTTCCCCTTCTTCTCCCTCATGGTCCTCCGTTAGCTTCCTCCTAATCCACCTATATGTGCAAACATATGGTATCTGTCCTTCTCTACCTGACTTATTTCACTCAGCATAACAACCTCTAGTTCCATCCATGTTGCTACAAATGGCCAGATTTCATTCTTTCTCATTGTCATGCAGTATTCCATTATATAACTATACACATCTTCTTGATCCATTCATCAGTTGATGGACACTTAGGTTCTTTCCATGTTTTGTCTGCCAGACATGTAAAGAAAAGTCCATTTCTATTCTTCTCAAACTCTTCCAAAGAAAAGAAAAGAAATGGAAGGAAATCTTGCAAATTCATTCTGGAAAGTCAGCATTACCTTGATTCCAAAACCAGATACCTCGATTCCAAAACCAGACAGAGACTACAGTAAAAAGGAGAATTACAAACCAATATCCCTGATGAAACTGGATGTAAAAATTCTACACAAGGTACTACAAATTGAATTCAACAGTACATTAAAAAAATTATCCACCAACATCAAGTGGAATTTATTCCTCAGCTGTAGTGCTGGTTCAATATTTGCAAATCATCAACGTGATACACCACATTAATAGAAGAAAGGATAAGAACCATATGATTCTGTCAATAGATGCAGAAAAAGCATTTGACAAGTTACAGCATCCATTCTTGATAAAAACCCTCAATAAAGCAGGGACGATGAAACATACCTCAGCATCCTAAAGGTCATATACAAAAGACCCACAGCTAATATCATCCTCAGTGGAGAAACACTAAGAGTCTTTCCCCTACGATCAGGAACAAGACAAGGATGTCCACTCTCAACATTACTTTTCAACATAGTACTAGAAGTTTAACCTCAGCAATCAGGCAAAAAAAAAGATAAAGGGCATACAAACAGGCATGGAAGAAATGTTAAATATTTCTGATGACATACAACATGTAGTAAACCCAAAACACTCCACCAAAAAAAAAAAATTGCTACAACTAATACATGAATTCAGCAAAGTCACAGGTTATACAATCAGCATGCAGAAATCTGTTGCATTTCTATATACCAATAATGAAGTAGCAGAAAGGAAAATAAAGGAATCAATCCCACTTACAATTGCACCAAAAACAATAAGATACCTAGGAATAAGCCTAACTAAAGAGGGAAAATATCTGTACTCTGAAAACTATAAGAGTTATGAAAGATATTGAAGAGGATACAAACAAAAGGAAAAGCATGTCATGCTCATGGATTAGAAGAACAAACATTGTGAAAATGACTACACTACCCAAAGCAATCTACACATTTAATGCAATCCCTATCAAAATACCACCAGGACACCTGTTGTGATGAGCACTGGGTGTTGTACATAAGTGATGAATCACTGGGTTCCACTCCTGAAACTAATATTGACTATATGGTCACTAAAAAATTTGTATGGAACCACCAAAGACCCTGAATAGCCAAAACAATCCTGATAAAGAAAAACAAAACTGGAGGCATCATGATTTCAGATTTCATGCTATCCTACAAGGCTGTAGTCATCAAGACAGTATGGGACTGATGCAAAAACAAACACATAAGTCAATGGAACAAAATATACAACCAAGAAATGGCCTCTTGAGTATATGGTTTACTCATCTTCAACAAAGCAGGAGAGAATATTCAATGGAAAAAAGACAGGCTCTTCAACAACTGGTGTTTGGGAAACTGGAGAGCCGCATGCAAAACAATGAAATTGCACCTCTATCTTACACCACACACAATAACAAACTTAAAATGGATGAAAGACTTAAATGTGAAACAGGATACCATCAAAATCCTAGAAGATAACACAGGCGGTAACCTCTTTCACTTCCGCGGTGGCAACTTCTTACTAGACACATCGCCAAAGGCAAGGGAAACAAAAGCAAATCTGAATGACTGGGAGTTAATCAAGATAAAAAGCTTCACTTGTTTCCAGTGAAGGAAACAAGAACTAAACTAAAAGCCAGCCTGTGGATTGGGAGAAGATATCTGCAAACAATATATCTGATAAAGAATTTATAAAACTCAATAGTTGAAAAACACACAACCCAGGTAAGAAATGAGCAGAAGACACGAATAAACACTTCTACAAAGAAGACATCCAGAGGGCTAATATGAAAATATGTTCAATATCACTCATCATCAGGGAAATACAAATCAAAACCAGAATAAGATACCCCCTCACATCTATCAGAACAGCTAAAATTAATGACACAAGAAACAACAGGTGTTGGCAAGGATCTGGAGAAAGGGGACCCACTTGCCCTGTTAGAGGGAACGCAAAGTGGGCAACAATACAGAGGTTCCTAAAAAACTAAAAATAGAACTACCCTACGATCCACATAATCACTATTAAGTATTCACCCAAATGATACAAAAAGACAGATGTGAAGGGGTACATGCACCCAATGTTTACAGCAACATTATCAACAATAGCCAAACTGTGGAGAAAGCCCTAATGTCCATTGACTGATGAATGGATAAAGACATTGTGTGTGTGTGTGTGTGTGTGTGTGTGTGTGTGTGTGTGTGTTGGAATATTACTCAGCCATCAAAAAGAATGATATCTTGCCATTTGCAACGATGTGGATGGAGCTAGAATGTATTATGCTAAGTAAAATAAGACAATCAGAGAAAGACAAATACACTATGAAATCACTCATATCTGGATTATAAGGATGAAAAGTGATTTACACATGGGAAATGATGAAGAGAGAGGGAAACAAACCACAAGAGACTCTAAGTGATAGAGAACAAACTGCAGGTTGATGGAGGGAGGTTGGTGGGAGTGGGCTAGATGATTGACGGGTATGACACAGTAGACATGTCGTGATGACTATTGGGTGTTGTATGTAAGTTATTAATTATTGCATTCTACTCCTAAAACCAAGATCACACTGTATGAATTTAGATTCATACATACTGAATTTAGATTTAAGAAAATTTAACAAAAATATTGAAAATAATAAAAAAATGATGGTGTGCACCTATATCCAAGGTGAGTTCTTCCCCACACTGCAGAAAAACTGGGATCAAAAACTGGTGGTGTCAGGGGACCTGGGTGGCTCAGTTGGTTAAGTGTCCAACTTTGGCTCAGGTTAGGGTTAGGGTTAGGTAGGGATTCGAGCCTGTGTAGGGCTCTGTGCAGACAGCTCAGGGTCTGGAGCCTACTTCGGATTCTGTGTCGCCCTCTCTCTCTGCCCCTCCCTGATCATGCTCTGTCTCTCAAAAATGAATAAAAATGTTAAAAAACAAAAACAAAAAAACCCGGTATTGTTAAGAGCAGGATGACAACACTCACCTTGTAGAGGACGGCGGTGATGAGAGCCAGCAGCAGCAATCCTCCCACAGAGCTGCCCACAATAATGGGGATGGGGTTGTAGACCTCATGCTTCTCCAGGACCATCTCCATCTGGAGTGGAGGTGACCTCATCAGAAAGTAACAGAACTGCTGTCCCAGACTCTTCCCAGGTTCCCCAACCTTTAACCCCCTCCCCTCCTTCCTTTACTCCAAGGGGTGACCTACAGAAACACTCTTGGGCTTTGGGACCACTCTCCTGCTGAGGGACCTTCATTCTTCCTCCCTCTGGGCTTGTGAGCCTCCCACACGGCACCACAGATTTTGCATTAGGAGCCCTCTTACCAGCCTGGTCACTGCCTATCACACAGTCACTACCTGAGCTCGCAAGAATGCCTCCTGTCCCGGAAGCTGGGAATACACGGATCTGTCGAACGTGATTTCAGCCACACTCACAATCGATATCTTCTTCTGCGATGTCTACAAAACAGAGGAGGCACAGATGAGGAACTGGCACTGGGAAAGGCACAGAGTTCAAGAAATATCCTGGCTGGAGGATGGACACAGACATCATCTGGTGGCACCTGAGTCCTGGGGAGGGACTCTGCTGTTGGGCCTACACACCTGGCTGGCCCAGCCAAAGCTGAGGTTGCCCTTCAGGATGAAGTCAAGTTCCTCCTGGATTTCAAAGGAGGGCAGGTCACAGCGGAACCTCAGGCAGTCAGCAATGGAGCAGTTCTAGGGATAGCAGATGAATGAGTTGAGGAGGATCTTAATTTAGGCAAGAACCGCAGCAGAAAACAAAGTCTGTCAGGTTTGGGGTCAGGAAAGATGAACAAGTATAGGACATGTATATACATCTGCAACCTAGCAAGTGCATTTCTCTACATCCCCCCATATGCAGCTGGTCCTGCAATGGGAATCCAGGATCTTTCTCACCAGCACAAGACTCTCTGTATTCTGGGTCAGGAAGTCAGGATGCTGGGGAGGCTCCCTCTCTGCCACACAGTGGACACTCTAGTGAGAGAGACAAATAGCCACAGAATGATCAACACTTCACTGGTAAGACAGTGTGAGGCACGGTGGGGTCAGATTCTGGAGTATTAGGAAAGGCAAGCAGACACCTCTAAAGGGGCCACCACTGCCACATCCCACACAGTCACACCATTCAGCAGGATAGGAACCCAGAAATTAATGCTGATGGCCACATCTCGCTGACTCAGGTTATTCACCTGCAGAAAATGGAGACAGAACGTTATTGGGGTCCCCAGAGCATCCCAAATCCTACTCCTGTCCTGGACTTAGCCCTCAGCTACTCTCTCTCTTTCCCACCAGCTCCCAACATTAGCAGCACCANTATCTCATCACCACCCCAACCGAGTTCCCCTCAAATTCCATGTGTCAGCACAGCAAAACAGGAGCGAACTGTGTCCCATGGCAATATTATAAGCTTCTGACCAAATCTCTAAACTTCTGGAGTTCAGCAAAATACACAAAGCTCCTTGCCCTGCTTCTAGCCTGGCCTCCCCCTGCTCTTCCACCCACTTTCAGAACTGAGAGCAACAGCCCTGAACTTGCCTGTCCTGTGGCCTGCTGCAGGCTTGACCTCTTAGAGACTTTCCCAGCAGCTTCTCACACCTCTGCTCTCCTTTTGGTTTGGTGAAAACCTGACCTTTTATTTCCGCTGTGTGGTGACAAACCGTATTCCCCACTTCAGAGTGTTCAAAAAGCCTCAATCTTAACCTAGTTAGTTTCACCTCTCCACATTCACATTTAGCACCAAAACCAGAATTGGCTTAATGTTAAAGGAAGCCTGCCCCTTGGAGAAAGAGGAAGGAGTGCACAATGGTGGCAAATGTGCGTCCAATCAGTAGGCCATTTCATCAGAGAAGAAGCAAAAATATATGATATATGGTATTATGATACAGATAAATGTAAGGCTGGTCACAAGTATTTCCATGAGAGGTATCAGATGGGATAGTTTAGAGACCCATCCTTTTAAAAAGCAGCGGGGCAGCCATGGGAGGTCCTAGGCTCAGAGGAAGGTCAGAGGTCAGAAGGGAGGGCAGGTATTAAATACCT
>NW_027527149.1:0-254 GCF_008692635.1 Crocuta crocuta
ACTTTTTCTAATCTCTTGAAATAGGCCTGGAGAGCAACGTACTTTTTTTATACACCACATGAAGCAACAGAAAGAGAAATCAAGAAACTGATCCCATTCACAATTGCACAAAAAACCATAAAATACCTAGGAATAAACCTAACCAAGGATACAAGAGATCTGTATGATGAAAACTATAGAAAACTTATGAAGGAAATTGAAGAAGACACAACTAAATGGAAAAACATTCCATGCTCATGGATAGGAAGAATAAA
>NW_027527149.1:361-771 GCF_008692635.1 Crocuta crocuta
ATTTGTATGGAACCACAAAAGACCCCGAATAGCCAAAGCAATACTGAAAAATAAAACCAAAACGGGCAGTATCACCATCCCAGACTTTAACCTCTACTACAAAGCTGTCATCATCAAGACAATATGGTATTGGCACAAAAACAGACACATAGACCAATGGAACAGAATTGAGACCTCAGAATTGGACCCAAAAGTACACAGCCAACTAATCTTTGGCAAAGCAGGAAGAATATCCAATGGAAAAAAGACAGCCTTTTTAACAGATGGTGTTGGGAGAACTGGACAGCAACATGCAGAAGAATGAAACTAGATCATTTTTCTCACACCATGCACAAAATTAAACCCAAAATAGATAAAGGACCTGAACTGCCTTTGCCGCATCCCATAGATTTTGGATTGTTGTGTTTCCA
>NW_027527150.1:0-1356 GCF_008692635.1 Crocuta crocuta
CCCTCTAGAGCTCCAGCCAGCTAGGAGCACGGACGCCAGTGCCTGAGCACGGCTCCTCCAGGGGTCCAAGCCCTCCAGGAGGGCAATGGCGGAAGGCGCGCAGCTTCTCCCAGCCAGCCAGTAACCAGCACAAAGAAGCAAACCTTGAGCGCAGCCCCTCCGGGGCGAGTTGGTACGTGGGGGGGCTTGGTGTGCAGGTATTTTACGTGCAAAGTCTTTCTACGCCCCAAGCGGAGGTTTTTTCCCCCAAGCGGAGGTTTTTCTGTTTCAGACTCTCTTTTTCCCCCTCTAACTCCCTGCAGAGGGGGGTCGCCTCGTCCCTCCAGTCTCTGATCCAGATCCAATCTTATCTTCCCCAGTTTGCACTCACGTTAGAAGGCTTTCTCAGTGGAATCTGCGTCCTTTTTCTCCCAATCTCTTGGGTTTAGTATGGTTTCCTATGGCTTCAGATCTTTTCCTTGTGAGGCATGGGTGCGAGTGCAGGTACGAAGCTCCCTACTTCTCCTCCATCTTGCCCCTCCCTCCTACTCCAGCTTTCTTTTGACTTCCCATTGCATGATAGATATTTCTCCATCCCCTTACTTTTAATCTGAAGGTATCTTCCAGTCTAAAATGAGTTTCTTGTAGACAGCATATAGATGGATTTTGTTTTTTTATCCATTCTGCTACCCTATGTCTTTTGATTGGAGCATTCAGCCCATTTACATTCAGTGTTATTATTGAAATATGTGGGTTTAGAGTCTTTGTATCTTTTGTAGGGTTCATGTTTGTGGTGGTGTCTCTGGTATCTTTGTTCCTTGCAACCTTTCCTTCAGAGCTTCCCCCTCAGGATTTCTTGTAGGGCTGGCTTCGTGGTGACAAATTCTTTCAATTTCTGTTTATTTGGAAAGGTTTTTATCTCTCCTTCTATTTTGAATGACAGGCTTGCTGGATAGAGGATTCTTGGCTGCATATTTTTTCTGTTCATCACATTGAAGATCTCCTGCCATTCCTTTCTGGCCTGCCAAGTTTCAGTAGATAGGTCTGTCACCACTCTGATAGGTTTCCCTTTGTATGTTAGGGCCCTTTTCTCCCTAGCTGCTTTCAAAATTCTCTCTTTGTCCTTATATTTTGCCATTTTCACTATAATATGTCATGCAGAAGATCGATTCAAATTACGTCTGAGGGGAGTTCTCTGTGCCTCTTGTATTTCAACATTTACTTCCTTCCCCAGGTCGGGGAAGTTCTCTGCTATAATTTGTTCCAAGACTCCTTCAGCACCTTTCCATCTCTCTTCCTCTTCTGGGATTCCTGTGATATGGATATTGTTGCGATTGATTGTATCGCTGAGCTCTCGAATTCTTCTTTCCTGTTCCT
>NW_027527150.1:1784-57261 GCF_008692635.1 Crocuta crocuta
TGGGACTCTCCACAATGTGTACTTTGGCTTGTTTCTTGAGGTAGCCCTGGAGAAGAAAACAGACAAACACACAGGGAACAGAGGGACACAAACGCACAGAGAAATCCAACAATCACACTAACCGAGAGGAGAAACTAAAAAGTAATGAAAAAAGACGGAGGAGGGAAGGCGAATGATAGAAAATAAAAATACATAAAAAACTCAAAAAGAAGAAAAGAAAAGGAAAATAGAAGAAAACCGATAGACAAAGAACAGTTTAAAGCATATAACCAGATTTCCCAGCTACAATTAAATAGCTGGGTGTATGCAGTGCTGGTTGAAGAGCATAGAGAAAGAGAGAGATGACAGGGCAGGGATGAGGCAAAATTGGAAATAGAATGAACAGGCAGAAGGGATAAGAAGTTTTTTCAAAGAGCTAAAGGGTGGAATATGGTTGCAGAGGTGAGAGAAAGACGGTGGTGTTAGCCAGAGAAACTATCTGTCTGATTACTCCTGAGAGGCTTTGTTATACCGCTCTTAACAGTCCAGATGGTTGCTGCTTCCCTGTTGCCGGGGGTTGAGTGGAGGGTGGGGGGAAGTGTCGCAGCCTCAGATCCGCTGGGGTCAAGCAGCAATACAACCCGAGTGGGTTCGGGGAACGTACCAACTTCAGGTTCGCAGAGTCTGCGTCGCCTCACCGCGCCGCCGCCGCTTCAGCTGGCCACTTTCGCTCACGTAGCCACCGCTGCACCGGGCGCTGCCACCACCGCTTCATCCGGCGCCGGGATCGCCTCCGCAGGTGTTGCTGCCAGTTCACCGGGCCGCCGCCGTCATGAACGGTGCCGGGCACGCAGCAGTTCAGTTTTTCCTGGCGCCTTCTGGGACCAGGGCACCTAGTTTAAAGTCAGCACCCCAGCCAGAGATAAAAAAAACACTGTCTTTCCAAGCCGAGGTTTTTTTCTCTTCTCCAGGGACGGTTCTATGAGCAATCTCAGCTTTTCTTTCCTTTCCCCTGGACACGCGGCAGCTCGCCACCACTCGCTGGTTAATCACTCACCGCAGCTGCTCGCAAGCCGGGTTCCCTCCCCTCCCTCCGAATCTAGGTCCCGTCCCCCTTTTATCTTCCCCAGTTCGCACTCACGCACTTATGAGGTTTCCTTCCTAGTGTACTCTGTCTCTTTCTCTTCCCAAATTCCTGTGGCTCAGTGTCCTACGACTTCAGGCCTTCTCTGTTTGAGAGATGAGTGAAATGTACAGACTCCCTACTTCTCCGCCATCTTGCCTCTGCTCTCCTGAGTTGTTAATTTTAGCCATTCTGACAGGTGTGAGGTGGTGTCACATTGTGGTTGAGATTCGTATTTCCCTGATGATGAGTGATTGATGAGTGAATGATGTTGACCATTTTTTCATGTGTCTGTTGGGCATCTGGATGTCTTCTTTGGAAAGTGTCTTCTGCCCATTTCTTCACTGGATTATTTGTTTTTTCAATGTTGAGTTTGATACTTTCCTTTTAGATTTTTCATACTAACTTTATATCCAATATGTCATTTGAAAATATCTTGTCCCATTCCATTAGTTGCCTTTTAATTTTGCTGATTGTTTCCTTCACTATGCAGTAGCTTTTTTCTTGATGAGGTCCCAATAGTTCATTTTACCTCAGAGACGTATCTAGTAAGAAGTTGCTGTGGCCAGGGTCAAAGAGGTTGCTGCCTGTTTTCTCCTCTAGGATTTTTATGGATTCTTGTCTCACATTTAGGTCTTTCATCCATTTTGAATTTATTTTTGTGTATGGTGTAAAAAAGTGTCCCAAATCACTGCATATCACTGCCCAGTTTTCCCAGCACCATTTGCTAAAAAGACTGTCTTTTTTTCCATTGGATATTGTTTCCTGCTTTGTCAAAGATTAGTCGGCCTACATTTGTGGGCCCATTTCTGAGTTCTCTCTTCTGTTCCACTGATCTATGTGTCTTTTTTTGTGGCAGTACCAAACGGTCTTCAGGACTACAGCTTTATAATACAGCTTGAAGTCTAGAACTATGATGCCTTCCAGCTTTGATTTTCTTTTTCCACATTACCTTGGCTATTCAGGGTCTTTTCTGGTTCCATACAAAGTTTAGAATACTTTATTCTAGTGCTGTGAAGAATACTGGTGTTACTTTGATAGGGATTGCATTGAATGTGAAGATTGCTTTGGGTAGTGTCGACATTTTAATAATATTTGCTCTTTCAATCCATGAATATGGAACTTTTTTTCTGCGTCTTCTTCAGTTTCTTTCATATGCTTCTTTACTTTTCAGTGTACAGATCTTTTACCTATTTGGTTAGGTTTATTCCTAGGTACCTATGGTTTTTGGTGCAATTGTAAGTGGGATTCGTTCCTTGATTTCTCTTTCTGCTGCTTCATTATTGGTGTGTAGAAATGCAAATGATATCTGTATGTTGATTTCATCCTGTGAATTTGCTGAATTCCTGTATGAGCTCTAGCAGTTTTTTTGGTGGAGTCTTTTGGGTTTTCCACATAGAGTATCATGTCATATGTGAAGAGTGAAAATTTGATTTCTTCCTTGCCAATTTATATGCCTTTTATTTCCTTGTACTGTCTGATTGCTGAGGCCAGGACTTCCACTACTATGTTTAACAACAGTGGTGAGAGGGGACATCCCTGTCATGTTCCTGACCATAGGGGGAAAGCTCTCAGTTTTTCCCCATTGAGGATGATATTAGCTGTAGGTCTTTTGTATATAGCCTTTATGTTGTTGAGGTATGCTCTTTCTATCCTGAATTTCTTGAGGGTTTTTTTTTTAAAATCAGGAAAGGATGCTGTACTTTGTCAAATGCCTTTTCTGCATCTATTGAGAGGATCATGTGGTTCTTATCCTTTCTTTTATTAATGTGATGTATCATGTTGGATGATTTGCAGAAATGGAACCAGCCCTGTAGCCCAGGAGTAAATCCCACTTGATCATGGTGTGTAGTGCTTTTAATGTAGTCTTGTATTTGATCTGCTAGTATCTTGTTGAGAATTTTGCTTCCATGTTAATCAGGGAAACTGTTCTGTAATTCTTCTTTTTTAGTGATTCTTTATCTGGTTTGGGGATCAAGATAATGCTGGCCTCATAGAATGAGTTTAGAAGTTTCCTTCCACTTCTATTTTTTCAAATAGCTTGAAAAGAATAGATTTGATTCTTCTTTAAACTTTTGGTAGAATTCCCCTGGGAAGCCATCTGGCCCTGGACTCTTATTGATTGGGAGTTTTTTGATTGCCAATTTAGTTTCTTTACTTATTATGGGTCTGTTCAAATTTTCTATTTCTTCCTGTTTCAGTTTTTGTAGTTTATATGTTTCTAGGAATTGATCCATTTCTTCCAGCTGTCGAATTTGTTGGCATGTAATTCCTCATAATATTCTCTTATTAATGTTTGTATGTATGCCGTGTTGGTTATGACCTCTCCTCTTTCATTTGTGATTTTATTTATTTGGGTCCCTTCCTTTTTCTTTTTGATCAGTCTGGCTGGGGTTTATCAATTATGTTAATTCTTTCAAAGAACCAGCTCCTAGTTTCATTGATCTGTTCTACTGGGTTTTTTTAAATTTCAAGATAATTGATTTCTGCTCTAATCTTTATTATTTTCCTTCGTGTGCTGGTTTTGGGCTTTATTTGCAGTTCTTTTTTCCAGCTCCTTTAGGTGTGAGATTACGTTGTGTATTTGAGACTTTCCTTCCTTCTTTAGGAAAGCCTGGATTGCTATATACTTCCCTCTTATGACCATCTTTACTGCATCCCAGAAGTTTTGAACTGCTGTGTTTTCATTTTCATTGGTTTCCATATACTTTTAAATTTCCTCTTTAATTTCTTGGTTAACCCATGCATTCTTTAATAGGATAGTCTTTCAGCTCCAAGTATTTGTAGTCTTTCCAAATTTTTTAAATATTGATTTCAGGTTTCATAGCATTGTGGTCTGAAAATACACATGATATGATTTCAATCTTTTCATACTTGTAGACGGCTCATTTGTGACCCATTATGTGAGAATGTACCATGTGCATTTGAGAAGAATGTATATTCTATTGCTTCAAGATAAAATGTTCTAAATATGTCTGTTAAGACCATCCGGTCCAGTGTATCATTCAAAGCCCTTGTTTCCTTGTTAATTTTCTGTTCAGATGATCTGTCCATTGTCTTAAGTGGGGTGTTAAAGTCCTCTACTATTATGGTATTACTATCAATGAGTTTCTTTCTGTTTATGATTAATTGATTTATGTATATGGCTCCTTTCAAGTTGATGGCATAAATATTTATAATTGTTAGATCTTATTAGTGGATAGATCACTTCATTATGACATAATGTTCTTCATCTCTTGTTACAGTCTTTGTTTTAAAATCTAGTTTGTCTGATATAAGCATTGCTACTCCACCTTTCTTTTGACATTCATTGGCATGATAGATGGTTCCCCATCCCCTCACTTTCAATCTTGGGTCTAAAATGAATCTCTTTGCCATGTAATACATGGCAATGATAAAGAATGAAATCTGGCCATATGTAGCAACATGGATGGAATTAGAGGGTGCTATACTGAGAGAAATAAGTCAGGCAGAGAAGGACAAATACCATATGTTTGCACATTAGGTGGATCAGGAGGAAGTTAATGGAGGACGATGCAGGAAAAGAAGGGGGAAAAATAGTTGGGGAGAGGGAGGGAGGCAAATCATGAGAAATTCTTGAATGCTAAAAAACAAACTGAGGGCTGGGGGGGTGGGAGAGAGGGGAAGGGTGGTGAATGGCATGGAGGAGGGTACTTGTGGGGATGAGCACTGGGTGTTATATGGAAACCAACCTGATAATAAACTATTTAAGGAAGAAAAAATAAAATCAAATGAATCTGTTGTAGGCCTCATATAGGTGAATCTTGGTTGTTGTTGTTTTCTAATCAGTTCTGATACTGTATGTCTTTTGATTGGAGCATTTAGTCCATTTACATTGAGAGTGATTATTGAAATATATGAATTGAGTTCCATTGTTTTGCCTGTAGAGTTGGTGTTTCTGGTGATATTCTCTTTCCAGTCTTTGTTGCTTTTAAAAAAAAAAAAGTTTATTGTCAAGTTCGTTTCCATATAACACCCAGTGCTCATCCCCACAAGTGCCCTTCTCCATGCCCATCACCCCCTCTTTCCCTCCCCCTCCCCCACTATTTTTCCCCTTCTTCTCCCCCATTGACCTCCATTAAGTTCCTTCTACTCCTCCTTACGTTCAAACATATGGTATTTGTCTTTCTCTGCCTGACTTATTTCACTCAGCATAACACCCTCAAGTTCCATCCATGTTGCTACTCATGGCCAGATTTCATTATCATTGCCATGTAGTATTCAATTGTATAGATAAACCACATCTTGTCTTTGTTGCTTTGGGTTTTTTGTTTTGTCTCCACTCAAAGAGTGCCCCTTAAAATTTCTTTTTTTTTTTACTCCAGTTTCTTGTCAAGTTGGTTTCCATATAACACCCAGTGCTCATCCCAACAAGTGCTCTCCTCCATGCCCATCACCCATTTTCTCCTCTCCCCCACCCCCATCAACCCTCAGATTATTCTCAGTATTTAAGACTCTATAATGGTTTCCCTCCCTCCCTCTTCTTAGCTATTTTTTCACCTTCCCCTCCCCCATGGTCCTCTGTTAAGTTTCTCCTGTTCCACACATGAATGAAAACATATGGTATCTTTCTTAGTATATATTTCACTTAGTATAATACCTTCGAGTTCCATCCACGTTGCTACAAATGGCCAGATTTCACTCTTTCTCATGCCATGTAATATTCCATTGTGTATACTAACCATGCCTTCTTGATTCATCTATCATTTGATGGACATTTAGGCTCTTTCAATGATTTGGATATTGTTGAAAGTGCTGCTATGAACAGTGGGGTACACGAGCCCCAATGCATCAGCACTCCTGTATCCCTTGGGTAAATTCCCAGCAGTGCTATTGCTAGATCATAGGGGAGTTCTATTGTTAATTTTTTGAGGAAACTCCACACTGTTTTCCAGAGTGGCCACATCAGTTTACATTCCGACCAACAGTGCAAGTGGATGCACGTTTCTCCACATCCTCGACAGCATATATAGTCTCATGATTAGTTTATTTTAGTCACTCTGACTGGCATGAGGTGGTATATCAGTGTGGTTTTGATTTGAATTCCCTTGATGAGGAGGGACGTTGAGCATCGTTTCATGGGTCTGTTGGCCATGTGGATGTCCTCTTTTGAGAAGTGTCTGTTCATGTCTTCTGCCCATTTCTTCACTAGATTGTTTGTTTTAGGGGGTGGAGTTTGGTGAGTTCCTTATGGATTGTGGATATTAGCCCTTCATCTGATATGTCATTTTCAACTATCTTTTTTCATTACATTGGTTGCCTGTTAGTTTCGTTGATTATTTTCTTTGCCGTGCAGAAGCTTTTTATCTTGATGAGGACTCAATAGTTCATTTTAAGTCCAAATTCCCAGACTCTGACTCAAGAGAGTCTGGGAGGTTGTTATCTAAAAGTCCAGAACCAGAGGGAGCTTGGTTATAAATCCTAGTGTGCCTTTCACAGGCTGTGTGACTCTGCACAATTATGAAGCCTCAGTTCCCTTATCAGAAAAATGGGAGTAATGTTAGTGTGCACAGAGATGCAATGAGCATTGCTTGAGTGATCTTCCTCAGTGCCTGTCACAAAAATTCCCAACATGTCAGCAGTTAATTTTGAGTTAACAAATACTTACCTCATACTTCTTACTCTCCGTGCTCTGTTCTGAGTCCTTCACAGATGACACCTTCTTTAATGCTCCAAACAAACCTCTGGGGCGAGTACTATTCTTATCCCTACCTGACACAGGACGGCACTGAGACACACAGAGGTGAACTATCCTTGTTCATTGTCAGCTCAGGGCCACCAGAACAAAACACTGCAGACAGGGTGGTTTCAACATTGAGACCTATTTTCTCTCCTTGTGGAGGTGGGAAGTCTGAGAGCACAGCTGGGTTCTGGAGACGGCTGTCCTTCTGGCTTACAGATGACTGCCTTCATTCTGGGTCGTCATGGACAGTGAGCTCTGGTGTCTCTTCCTCTTGTTTTATGGGCACTAATTCCATCTTTTTAAAAATGTTTAGTTATTTATTTTTGAGAGAGAGCGAAAGCACTGAAGGGGCAGAGAGAGAGAGGAAGAGAGGGGGAGGACAGATACCTAAACAGGGTCCACACGATCAGGTCCACAGAGCCCAATGCTGGGCTTGAACTCACAAACCTTGAGATCATGACCTGAGCTGAAACCAAGAGTCGGAAGCTCAACTGCCTGAGCCACTAGGTGGCCCAGACACTAATCCCATCTTAATACCTCATCAACCTAATCATCTTGAAAACGTCCTTTGTCTCATTGAGTGTTAGGGCTTTAATGTATGAATCTGGGGGGACATAATTCAGCCCACAGCACACAGTAACACACAGTCTATAGGGACAGAGCTAAGCTTAGAGCCCAGGCTGTCCATGCTCTCCACCCCTACACTTGGATGCCTCTCGGTTGTTATTATTATTGATAACATAGTATTTTAGGGGAAGGAATTGAGATTTATCAAGGAACAAGGAGGCAAGTGAGTTCAAGGCTGAGGGAGCAGACATGAGCCTTCATGGACCTACAGGCAATCAGTGAATCTGGATCAGGAATCAGTAAGGGAATCGAAAGGAAAGATGAGTTAGGTGAGCTCAAGTGGGTCCACACTCTCAGAGTCTCCTGGGTTCTAGTGAGGAGTTTGGATTTTATCCCGAGGTGTGGAGAATCTCATCACAAGATTTGTGTGGGTCACAGTCATGGCTCTTTACGCCTCCTTTCAGCAGTGATTGTGAGAGCACAAGCAGAACAGGGAAACTCCTGGCTTCAGTCAGGATGGGGCTGTGCACCACCATGGCCTCAGTGTCCTTTATCCTGTTGACTTAGCCTCGTTTTCTGCTTAGATGTGGACGAATGTGCCAGGAACTCCACTCTTTGTGGCATCAACTCCATCTGTACCAACACCCCAGGAGAATTCCATTGCTCCTGCCTGCCTGGGTTCTTTTCACCTGTTGTCTGGACCCCTGAGAAACCAGAGGATTTCAAGTGCACAGGTAATGCTCCCAGATATACTGAGGACTTTTAATGGATGTCAACATATCCTGAGCAGAGTGACTTGCAAACAACACTTACTGCTTGTTCAGAATTCTGTGCATGACTGGATTTTTTTGGGGGGGCGGACACTAAGAAGGCACAGGGTCCAAAATGGCCTCACTTACATGCCTTGTAGTTGGTGCTGGTCTCTGGGTGGGAGCTCAGCTGGGCCCCTCGGTTTCCGTATGGGGCCTTCCTCATGGTCGCTTGGGCTTCCTGGAAACATGGCAGCTGGTTTGCAGTAAGGGAAGCTGCAAGAGGAAGAAAGCAGAAACTGTGAGTCCTTGTAAGGCCTGGGCTTAAGTGCCAGAACATTCCTTCCGCCGTGTTGTCCTGGTCACAGTCATGGGGCCAGCCTGCAGGCAAAGGAAGGGGAAATTAACTCCTCAGATCGCTGGGCCAGCAACAAGTACACACAGGAAATGAACGAATTGATGGCGGCCGTCTTCGGAGGATCTGACGCACTGCAGAGCACATCTTATGTTCTTCAACCCTCAGGGGAAATGCGTGCTTGTTTTCATTAAAGTGTTATATGTCTTTTCACCTTGACCTTCACCAGCTACTGACATTGCTAGAGGCAGAACAATAGTGTGGCAAATAGGAAAGGACTTTAGAAATAGATTAATACAGCACTCTGGGTTCTTAGGAATCCTTTCAGAGCCCCTATATGAATCAGATTATCATCTCTCTTCTTTGTTTTACCTACTAAATAAGTTTCACTTTGCATGAAGTGAAAGCTCTCTGTGGCCAAAACGTCTTGAAAACCACGCGCCTAGTCCAGTTCTATTTGCAAAATATAAATTCCATTTATGCGATTTTTAAAAATTATTTATTTCCTTATTTATTCATTCGTTCATTCATTTAAAGATTATTTATTTATTTTAGAGAAAGGTAAAAAGACAGAGAGAGATAATGAGCGTGGGAAGGGTAAAGAAAGAGGGAGAGAGAGAATCCCAAGCAGGCCCCGCCTTGGTAGGACCCGATACGGGGCTCTAACTCAAGAACTGTGAGATCATGACCTGAGCTGAAATCAAGAGTCTGATGCTTAACTGACTGAGCCCCCCAGAAGCCCCAGCATTTGTGTCATTTCTGACAAGAGTTCACGTAGCTGATGCTTAAGTGTGTCTGCAGGTGGGGAGCTCACTGTTGAATAAGAAGCCCATTCCTTGTTTTGAGATGTTTTCTGTGACACCAAGAGGAGAATATCTTTGGCTTCTACCCACTAGATCACAGTAGTATCCACTCCCAGCCCAGTCAGGGCACCCCATGATGTTTCCAGATGTTGACCCATGTTTCCTGAATGGGGTCGGGGTGCAAACTGCCCTCAGCTGAGAACCAGTAGCTAAACATAATAGCAATTTCTTACTTTCATAACCATCCAATATAGATATGCCTGGGCAGTGGGCAGCTTTTCTCCACATGTTATATAGGAATCCATTTCCTTACATCTGTAGGTTCTTATATACCTTATGGCTTTGGACTCCCTGGTTCACTCAGTGATAGGGAAGGAGAGAGAAGGCACACCCACCTTGGCCCAGAAGTGACAAATGGATGTGCTCACATTCCATAATTGAAAACTAGTCCCATGTCCCAAACCTATATGCAGAAGATTCTGGAAAATGTTGTCCAGGCTGGGCCACCTTTTTTTTTTTTTTTAATGTTTTCTTTCTTTCTCTCTCTCTCTCTCTCTCTTTTTTTTTTTTTACAAATAGTTTATTGTCAAATTGGTTTCCATATGACACCAGTGCTCATCCCCACAAGTGCCCTCCTCCATGCCCATCTCCCCCCTCCCCCCCACATCCATCAGTCCTCAGTTTGTTTCTCAGCATTCAAGAGTCTCTCATGGTTTNCAGCTTAATTTTTTAAATTGTGGATTACTTGATACATTAAAATTAGAGGTAGTTTATATGCAGACAATGAAGTGTAATAACAAAATGAGTATGTCAACATGAGAAGTAGAATATCATCAATTTCATGTGTTTCCTGCATGTTCCTTCCCTATTTCAACTTCCCTACTCCTCCCCAGAGAGGCNTTTTTAAATTTGTTTTGTTTTTGTTTTTGTTTACTTTGTTTGTTTTATTTTTGAGCTCTATAAAAATGGCACCGTGCTCTGTGTAGTCTTTTCCGACTTGCTCTTTTCACTCAGCATCCTGCTTCTCAGAGTCCCTGGTGTTTCTCTGTGTGGCTGTGGTTTGCTGATTTCCACTGTCATGTTATATGGTGATGGATAGATTTCAGGCAGGGGAGAACGAGATCAGACTTGTCTTTCAATCATAGTTTGGTGTGGCTGAGCTTTTACTTGTAGCTTTTATTTCCTTCCTAGGGATTCCCTTCAAGTGTAAGGAGGATGTGATAGCCAACAACGAGGGGGTCCAGCAGTGCCAAGTGGGAGCAGTAGGGACGTCTGAATATGTAAGTATTTTTGAAGGTTCCTGGCTCTTGAGGTTCCTAGAAGACCCTCTAGTCCAGAAGCCACTCAAATAGGATGTTGTGTTGCAGCTTTGACAAAGGCCAAAATAACAGTGGCCTAAGTCATATAGCAGTTAAGTTCTCCCCCTGTAGCAATCAGGGTGTCCACTGTGGAGAGTTGATACGATGGTTCCACGAATGCTTTGCCATCAGCAACACCAGCTTTCCCGCATTGTGGGCCAAGGTGGCTGCTCCAGCCCCTGCCATCATGTCTGCATTCCAGCTGGTGGGCAGAGGGGGAAGGTGAAGTGAGAGGCATAGTCCTTCTCTTTAAGAGTATAACCCAGTATCGGGGCGCCTGGGTGGCTTAGTCGGTTAAGCATCCAACTTTCGCTTAGGTCATGATCTCGCGGTTCGTGGGTTCGGGCCCCGCGTCCGGCTCTGTGCTGACAGCCAGCTCAGAGCCTGGAGCCTGTTTCAGTCTGTGGCTCCCTCTCTCTCTGACCCTCCCCTGCTCACGCTGTCTCTCTGTCTCTCCTAGAAATTAAAAAAAAAATTAAAAAAAAGAGTATAACCCAGTATCACTTCTGCTTACACTTAGCTTCAAGGAACGCTTAGAAGGGAGGACTAAGATTTGTGTATCCAAAACTTGGGAATTCTTTTCCAAGTAGAAGAAAGGATGATGGAGTCTCAATACCAGTGAAGGCACTGGTACTGGGTCTGTGTGATATGGGAGGGGTGTTGCACAGCCCTTGGGCCAGGAGCAAAGGGATTTGGACATCCTGATTCTCTACCGAAGTTGTTCATGACTCAAGGCTCCATGAGCTTCTTCAGGAATTTATGTCACGATATTTCAATATGCACTTAAATTAGCTTTGAAATTCCCATGCACTTTTTAAACAAAATTTAACATTTATTTATTTTTGAGAAACAGAGAGAGAGAGACAGAGAGAGAGACAGAGAGAGAAAAATATGCACAAGCAGGGGAGGAGCAGAGAGAGAGGGAGACACAGAATCCAAAGCAGGCTCCAGGCTCCGAGCTGTCAGCACACAGCCTGACGCGGGGCTCGAACCTACAAACTGCAAGATCATGACCTGAGCTGAAGTCAGACACTTAACTGACTGAGCCACCCAGGTGCCTCTAAATTCCCATGCACTTTGGACCAATGTTTTCTTGAAAACTTTTGGTGATTTAGAAATTTAGGTGAAATACACCTAAAAATTGACCATTCCAACCACTTTTAAGTGTGCAAGTCAGTGACATGCAGTATCCTCACATGGTGTGCAACCACTTCTATCTCTCAAACGTTTCTATCCCCTCAAAAAAACCCTATCACCAACACCACTGCTCTCCATTTCCCCTGGGGCCCAGCTCTTCGTAAACACTAATCTGCCCTCTGCAACCATCTGTTTGTGTATTCTGGATATTTTATATAAATGTTATCGTACAGTTTGTGGGGTTTTGCCTGTGGCTTCCCTCACTGAGCACAGTGTTTTCAAGGTTCATCCACATTGTAGCAGATGCCAGTGCTTCACTGGCTTTTGTGGCTGAATCATATTCCTTTCGGACCATTGGGTTTTTCTCACACATTTCCCCCATCTTTGACCCCACAAAGTAGTTTTGCTGTTTCTTTGCATTTGCTCCTTTTATTCACAGAAGAAGAAGGTACTGTGGTTCCAATTCTGCTTAAAAGGTGAGTTTCTATTTTCCTGAGAGTTCTAAGCCTTCTGACCCCCTAGGAGTTTAAGACCACCCACTTGGTGGGCTGGGTGGCCAATCCGTACTTCACACACTGAGGGATGGATCGATGGACGCTCACACGTGTGCTTCTCTGGGGTACAGGGCTCCTTCTGCGCACTGATGAATGCCACCTTCAGGGTTCTGGATGACGCCTGTGAAAACAAGACCACTGAGGTTTCTCTGAAGGTAACAGCAAAGTCTTCATAATTGTATTTTCAGCTTCAAACATCTTGGGGGGACACTTTGGGTGCAGAGAGTCCTCTTTATAACTGATGGGTGGAGTCAACATTTACAGAACCTTAAAATTTAACATACAGTAACATTCCCTTCTCTGCCAAGTGAGTTTTTATTATTATTTTTTATTTTTCATTTTTTAATGTATTTTATTTTTTTTAATAGTTTATTGTCAAGTTGGTTTACATATAACACCCAGTGTTCATCTCCACAAGAGGCTTCTCCCATGCCCATCATCCCCCTTTTCCTGTCTCCCAGCCCCATCATCCCTCAGTTTGTTCTCAGCATTCAAGAGTCTCTCATCGTTTGCCTCCATCCCTCTCCCAACTATTTTTCCCCTTCTTCTCCCCCATGGCCCTCCGTTAAGTTCCTCCTAGTCCTTCTATACATGCAAACATATGGTATCTGTCCTTCTCTGCCTGACTTATTTCACTCAGCATAACACCCTCAAGTTCCATCCATGTTCTTACAGATGGCCAGATTTCATTCTTTCTCATTGCCATGTAGTATTCCGTTGTATAGATACATCACATCTTCTTGATCTATTTGTCAGTTGATGGACACATATGGTCTTTCCATGTTTTGGCTATTGTTGAGAGTGCTGCTATGAACAGTGGGGTACATGTGCCCCTATGCATCAGCACTCCTGTATCCCTTGGGTAAATTCCTAGCAGTGCTATTGCTGGGTCATAGGGGAATTCTACTGTTAAATTTTTGAGGAACCACCACTCTGTTTTCAAGAGGGGCTGCACCAGTTTACATTCCCACCAACAGTGTGTGAGGGCGCCTGTTTCTCCACATCCTCGCCAGCATCTAGAGTCCTCTGATTTGCTCATTTTAGCCACTCTGACCGGCGTGGGGTGGTATCTCAGTGTGGTTTTGATCTGTATTTCCCTGATGAGGAGGGATGCTGAGCATCGTTTCATGTGTCTGTTGGCCATCTGGATGTCCTCTTTGGAGAAGTGTCTGTTCATATATTCTGCCCATTTCTTCACTGGATTGTTTGCTTTTTGGATGTGGAGTTTGGTGAGTTCCTTATAGATATTGGATACTAGCCCTTTAACTGATATGTCATTTGTAACTATCTTTTCCCATTCTGTTGGTTGCCTATTAGTTTTATGGATTGTTTGCTTTGACAAGGCAGCTTTTCAACAGCATAACATCTTTTCAAGTTCCATTCATGTTGCTACAAATGGACAGATTTCATTCTTTCTCATTGCCATGTAGTATTTCATTGTATAGATACACCACATCTTCTTGATTCATCTATCAGTTGATGGACATTTCGGCTCTTTCAATTATTTGGATATTGTTGAAAGTGCTGCTATGAACAGTGGGATACATGTGCCCCTATGCATCAGCACTCCTGTGTCCCTTGGGTAAATTCCCAGCAGTGCTATTCCTAGATCATAGGGGAGTTCTAGTGTTAATTTTTTGAGGAACCTCCACACTGTTTTCCAGAGCAGCTACATCCGTTTACATTCCTAACAACAGTGCAAGTGGGTGCACGTTTCCCCACATTTTCACCAATATCTGTAGTCTCCTGATTAGTTCATTTTAGTCACTCTGACTGGCATGAGGTGGTATCTCAGTGTGGTTTTGATTAGTATTTACTTGATGAGGAGTGAAGTTGAGCATCGTTTCATGGGTCTGTTGGTAATCTGACTGTCCTCTTTGGAGAAGTGTCTGTTCATATCTTCTGCCCATTTCTTCACTGGATTATTTGTTTTTCAGGTGTGGAGTTTGGTGAGCTCCTTATAGATTTTGGATACTAGCCCTTTATCTGATATGACATTTGCAGCTATCTTTTCCCATTGCATCGGTTGCCTATTAGTTTTATGGATTGTTTCCTTTGCTGTTAAGAAGGTTTTAATCTTGATGAGGTCCCAGAAGTTCATTTTTGCTCTTGATTCCCTTTAATTTTTATTTTATTTGTGGTGGGAGGGACAGGGAGAGAATGAGAGAGAGAGAATCCCAAGCAGGCTCCACACTTAGTGCAGAGCCTGATGCATGGCTTAATGCCACAACCCTGACTTGGATGCTCAACCAACTGAGCCACCCAGATGCACCCAGTTTTATGAGTCTTATCAGCTGAGTAGATTTGTGTCTCACCACCACAATCGGAATGTAAAACAGTTCCTTTTCCTCCCCAAACAGTCCCTTTGGGTCCCCTGCATTGTTAGATGTTCTCTCCACCACCAACCCCTGTATATGCCCGTCTCTTCTCTGCCATTGGAGTTTTGTCTCTGCAAGAATGTTACATAAATGGAATCACAACAGGCTGTGGCTTCTTTCACTCATCATAATGCCTCTGAGATTCATGAAGATTTTGATCTATAGTTTCAATTCTTGCGTCTTCTGCTATAAACATTCATGTACACTTTGTGTCTCTGTGTATGTGTTTGTGCCCCTGATTTTTCGTTTCTCTGGGGTAAATACTTAGAAGTGGGGTTACTTGGTGCTTGCAATGGTAGATTTTAAAACCTGGTTTTTCTTACGGCTTTACATCGCACTTATGACTGTTATTTTATTTAAAACTTTGGTTACTTTTGTACAAAAGTAAGAATAATACTTTCCTTTGTCATTTGATTGATTTAAAATTAATTTATTGGGTATAATATAGTTCTCCATTAAGCGTGCATTGCATTCATAAGGTTTTTCAGACTGAAATTCTGTAAGTGACAAACCTTTTGACCACATTTAAATTCTCTCATTTTATACTGTGTTTATGAATATTCTTTTTTTTTTTAAATGTTTTATTTATTTCTAGGAGANGCTTGCAATGGTAGATTTTAAAACCTGGTTTTTCTTACGGCTTTACATCGCACTTATGACTGTTATTTTATTTAAAACTTTGGTTACTTTTGTACAAAAGTAAGAATAATACTTTTCTTTGTCATTTGATTGATTTAAAATTAATTTATTGGGTATAATATAGTTCTCCATTAAGCGTGCATTGCATTCATAAGGTTTTTCAGACTGAAATTCTGTAAGTGACAAACCTTTTGACCACATTTAAATTCTCTCATTTTATACTGTGTTTATGAATATTCTTTTTTTTTTTAAATGTTTTATTTATTTCTAGGAGAGAGAGAGAGAGAGAGAGAGACAGCGTGAGCAGGGGAGGGTCAGAGAGAGAGGGAGTCACAGATTCTGAAACAGGCTCCAGGCTCTGAGCTGGCAGTCAGCACAGAGCCCGATGCGGGGCTCGAACCCACGAACCGCGAGATCATGACCCAAGCGAAAGTCGGACGCTTAACCGACTAAGCCACCCAGGCGCCCCGTGTGTTTATGAATATTCTTATTTCCCCCCAAATTTCAAATATCTGCTCTGGAAGATTTGCAGACCCAAAACCCGAAGTCACTATGCCCTCAAGGTGGTTATAAACCCAATCAATGAAATGTATGAACATAATAATTCATATATTTAAATGTTCACTACTATTTATCAATTGCTGCATTCTCTGAAATTGTTCATCCGAAACATACATTCATCCCACATCTAATGGCATTAGGCAGCGAACTCACGTGGTTAATCGTGAGTTCAAAACCCCCTTCTCAGAGTATGACAAAGATCAGAAAACTTTGTAAATCTAACACAGAAGTGATAACCCTGTGGGATTTTTGTTTGCCTACTAATTTTTTACTTTCCCACGGAAATGGAATAAACTTCACAGCCAAGAATAGATTGCACAGCTGAAAGGAAGTTGTAAGGAGATTTCCTCAGCTGTAGAATTGAGGACCACGATTTCCAGGATGATTCTGAGACATTTCTGTATGTCGTGGGGAGGGACCCCAGGGTCTCCTGGGATATGGTTACGTCATGTTTTCCCAGAACAAACATCTCTCAAGTTACACCTCATCCATTTTTTTTGGAAATTCATTTCATGTTTTTCGATCCAATTTGAATGGATAAAAATTGGTGTTCCCAGTTGGATTTCAGTTCATTTCCTTCCCCATATGACTGGAGTCAATTACTTTCTTCGTTGTATTTATTAAGTTGTGAATCCTTTACATGTATTTTCTCGTTGGGGTCAAAGTCATTTTATAAACCAGTTTATTGACAATAATCAATAAAAGGAATCATATTGACATTGATGTCAAAATTGCTATTGCTGTTCTTTCCTTAACTTTATTCCTCTGACATAATCCATGTTAGCATTTGGATGTGTACCCATATCCGTTCACTTTGTGAATGGATCTCTCTCTCTCTCTCTCTCACACACACACACACACACACACACTCATACAGAAGCCATTTAGTGAGCACTTGTAGAGGGATTCAGCCTCTGATGAGAGATGACAAAAGTTCAAATCTTACTTCTGCCACCTCCTGTAAGTGTTCTGTTTCCTCACCCAAAAATGGAAATAATAGCTTCTACTTCATAGATTTCTTTTTAAAACAAAGTTAACATGCATAAGATACTTAATACCTGGCTCATAAGAAAGTATTAATGATTTTTATCTCTGTATGCCAGAAACATTAATATCGTAGATATAAAAATGTTAATGAAAGTACTTGTTTTTTAAGCGAAATGAGATAATTCCTATGTTATTTTGAATTTTGCCTTACTTAACAACAGCTCACTGACCTTTTTGCTTGTTAATATGTGTGTGTGATCATTGTTTTGTTAACTGCTGCCTACTAATCTGTGATCGGATTTAGTCATTGCTTTAGCCAATCTGTTGGACATTTAGCCTTTCCAACTTCTTGCTATCAGAAACCACACTGAAACAAAAATCCCTGGACAAGGTCCTTGCAGTTTTTACACATTTCTTGGAGGACTAATTCCAGGAAGGGAAATGTTGAGTCAGAGCTAGGTGTAAGCAGTGCTATTCCAGGTGCTGACTTAAAAGGCCACACCAACTTGAGAGGGAGTGAGGGAGAAGGAGGGAGAGAGAAGAAGAGAGGGAGGGAAAGAGGGAGGCTGGGAAGGAGAGCTGTTATCTGGGCCACAGGGAAGAGGGAGAGAGGGTACATGCACAAATACACCTTTCCTTGCAGAGCACGGCTGAGAGCCTTACCTCTGTGCTTGAACAAACTTCCACATGGTCCAACTTCACCAAAGAAGAGACATCCACTCTGGCCTCTGTTCTCCTGGAGAGTGTGAAAAGCAGCACCCTGGCAGCTTTCCTGAAACCCTCAGGCAACGTGACTCAGACTGTTCAGACAAAATACTTAGGTGAGGAGGCAAGGTTCCATCTGGGTGCTGCTGTTGAAGGGTGGGGCGTGGGCAATGCTATGCCCGGTGGCTTCACCGTATACCATTTCCCCAACTGTTTCAAACCTCGGAGCTCACAGAGAAGCAAGTCCCAGGATAGTAACTGCATCTCCCATTTGCTGAGTGCCTGGCGTTGAGTTAATGGTGTGTGGGAATGTATCACTGATTCATTCAATAAGTATCTGAGCCCCACCATGAACAAAGATCTCATATATGAAGATAGAGAGAGTGCTGTTGAGAAAAATAAGCTAGTCAGCTAGAGAGGGTCAGGCTTGGGGGGAGCATTGCTGGCTTATATGGTGTGGGCAGGCCCTAAGGGAATGGAGCCGTGGTTGTATTTGGAGAGAGAGCAAAAGTTCAGGAATACTTGGTGAGTTCAAGAAACAAAGAGGAGGCCAGTGTGGCCATAGAGCAGGAGAGAATCATCAAGGCTGTAGGAGAAGAGGTCAGAAAGGAAGGGGAGAGGTGGGTGGACTCAGGATTTTATTTGGAGTAAGATTGGGGTGGGTGTGGAACAGGAGAGTTTGAGGCATGCCATTATCTGGCTTATGTTTTAAAAGGATACTTCCAATTCCATCACCTATTTTGTTTTCATGAGGACCCCTGTAATTAGTGCCATGTCACGGGAGAGAGACCCAAGGCTCAGAGAGGTTCAGTCATTGGTCCTGTTTGCTCAGCTGGTGCAGGGCAGAGCTGGATGCAGACTCTGAGCGCTGGTCCACTCTACTGCGCTCACCCAGCCCCTTACTAGCCCCTTAGGCTTCAGAAAACGTGTCTCCATTTAGAGCAGCCAGAAGATCAAGACTCTGTTGCCTTCCATCTCTGTTGACCTCAATCCCAGTTTTCCGTGATGTATGACTAAGGTGTGAAAGCTCACTCTGCAGCTCCACCTGGGTTTCTAATTGGTTTCATCATCCTCCTATCAACCCACCCAGGGGCTCAACGTCTTCCCTGTGATGAGCTGGCTGTTTTTATTCTTTGCCACTAGATACATAGAACTTTGTGGACAAGAAAGAGGATTTAGGACCCACTTTCTGGGGGATTTGGGGCAAATTCTCCCTGTTTCCTTTTAGAAATTGAAAGCAAGATCATCAAGGAAGAGTGCACTGAAAAGAATGAGACCTTTCTCCTCAAAGCCAAAGGGAATGAGATGAAGATTGGGTGTTCTACCATCAACGAATCTAAATCTATAGGTACAGAGCTGCTCCTGAGAACCAGGGAGGGGGGCTATGGTGTATTCAATCAGTAGACACTTATCAGTCAACTCTTAAGTTCCAAGACTAGTGAGATGAGGTCAGTGCCCTGGGGAAGTCAGATACTAGATACATAAACACTCTCACAGTATTGGAATGTCAAGACCTTTACTGTCTGGTACAGCACCACTGGCCACGTTTTCTTTTCTTTTCTTCTTCTTCTTCTTTTTTTTTTTCAAATAGTTTATTGTCAAGTTGGTTTCCATATAGCACCCAGTGCTCATCCCNGTGGAAACATACGGTATTTGTCCCTCTCTGCCTGAATTATTTGACTCAGCATAACACCCTCAAGGTCCATCCATGTTGCTACACATGGCCAGATTTCATTCTTTCTCATTGCCTGCCACGTTTTCTTATTGAGCACATGAAATGTGGCCAGGCTGTACTTTAAAACCTGGTAAAGTACACACCAGGTTCCAAAGGCTTGGTACAAAAAAAAACAAAGGTTGGGGAAAATCTCATTCATATTTTTTGTATGGATTATAGGTCGAAGGGATAATATTTTGCATGTATTGAGTTAACATGTTATTAAAATTAATTTTACCTGGTTTGGACTTTTGTGCAATCTGGCTACCTGAAAATTTAAAATTACCTGGGTGGTTCATATTATTTTTGGTGGACAGCACTGATCTGTACCAGATATGGGCAAGCTTGTCCTGCAGAGGGCAGATTAGTAAATATTTTAGACACTGAAGGCAATAGAGTCTCTTAGAGTGCAAAGACGCCCATACATGATATGTAAATGAGTGGGTGTGGCTGTTGCAGAAACACTTTCATTTACACCAAGCAGGCAATGGCCAGATTGGCCTTTGGGCCATGGTTTGCCACACTCTGATCTAGATGCTGTGTGGAGGGCTCAGGGAGCAGGCCTGGGACATCCCTGAAGACCACCAGCATTAAGAGGGGAAGCAAGCTTAACCATCAGAGTGGGAGGGGAACTTATTTCAAACTGCTCAGTTTGATTGTGCCTTAAAGACATAAAGTCATATTTATTTAAAACTTTTATACTGTTTCTTCATTTATGAGAGAGAGAGAGAGCGCGCGCCATGGAGGGGCCAACAGAGAAGAAGACTAAGAATCCCAAGAGGCTCCACACTGTCAGCACAGAGCCCGACACAGGGCTCAAACCCACAAACCGTGAGATCATGACCTGAGCCAAAGTCAGATGCTTAACTGACTGAGCACCCAGGCACCCCCATACTTATTTTTAAATGTAGCCAACATGTCTCCAGGGGGTAGCACTGGTGCTGGTGTAGGTCACCAACCTTGAAGCCCATTGGCTCTCCTGGTGTTGCAGTGCTCAAAGCAGGTGCATGGAGGCCCAGAAATGCATGGGTTATTAGAGTGTCTATGTGTGTGTATGTGTTGGGTCCTCAATAATCACTACTTAGCAAATGATTCCTTTTTCTTTTTTTCTTTTCTTTTCTCTTTCTTTCTTTCTTTCTTTTTTTTTTTTTTTTTTTTTTTTTTTTTTTGGCGAGCATTTGGGGAAAATCACAGGGACCACTGGAGTGGCTTTTGTCTCCTTTTCGGGGATGGAGTCGTTTTTAGATGAGAGCTTCTTCCAAGACCTTCAGACCCCCTTCACCAAGTCCCAAAGGAAGCTGAAGATGAATTCTCGCGTTGTGCAGGGCATCATGACTGGGGAGAAGCAAGATGGGTTCTCTAACCCAGTCATTTACACGCTGGAGAACATCGAGGTTTGTGAAGAGGTTCTTGTTGAGCCCCTATCTTCCAGTTGACAACACCTCACCCCACAGTGGACATTACTTTCATTTCTGATAGAGACCCATGAAGGTATTACGCTTCTAGACAACTAACAGTTCCTAGCAACTCAAGACATTTCCCAAAGTCCACTTCCAGAGGATTGGGCTCTCATATATATATAACAATATAAATAGCATATATAATATATATCACATTAACATATAGCATATATAGTATATTGCATATATAATATATGGTTTATACAATGTATAGCATGTATTATATAGCATATATAATATTTAGCATGTATAATATAGAGCATATATTATATATAGCATATGTAATAGCACATAGAATATATATAGCATATATCATATATTGCATATAATCATTCATTCATCACTGGGCAAGATTGGGCTCAGATTAAGAATGTTGATGCAGGAAAATTTACATGGACTTTATTATATTAGCTATGACCAAGTTAGTAGTAGAGGCAGATCTGGTATCCAAGATCTTTCTCACCATCCTCACACACCAAAGTATTACATTTCCTTCCATTCCCTCCCAAACATACCTGCATCTTCTTGTCCTAGGTGACCCTTGAAGTTGGTCATACTGAATCCATTTGAGAGAGAGTCTAGGGTGATGAAAGTCTTTACATTTTTAGCCAAAGCAGCCACTTGAGATGCCTATCTGCGTTTCATGGGACACAGACATGGAAGGTGGCAGATGGACACAGTCTGGCTGTGTGATTCGTGAAGCTTCTGAGATGCATACTGTGTGCAGCTGTAACCAGATGATGAACCTGGCCATCATCATGGCTTCTGGGGAGCTCACGGTCAGTACTGACATTCTCTGCTCTGGGTCTCCAAATCCGAGGGGAAAATATTGTGAATGAACATCCATTGTGTGTCTCCCATGGCCTTGGGTGTTGTGGGGCACAGTCATGGGGGACAGACAGGGTGTGCCTCTGCCCTTGGAGAACTCATAGTTTGGCTGGGAAGTCATGAAACTCACATATAAAAAAAGAAATAACCCCTGAACAAGTTAATAATGACAGATCCCATTCACAGAGCATAATAGCCTGTGTTTGATCCTTTATTTTAAGGTAAATGTTTTCAGGCCATTTTACAGGATGGGGGCTGAGGCTCCATAGCCCACTTACTCAGAAAACTAAATGGGTGCAGATGAGACCTGAACCCAGGACAGACTGTCTCCAGAGGTCTCTTTCCACAAAACTAAGCAAATGGGGTGAGAAGTGGTGCAATAGGGATCCAGAAGTGTGTCAGTGAGAGCTAGTGATGGGGCGGGGCAGGGTGGGTGAAGCGAGCCTTGGTGGGTGAGTGGACTCAGTGGAGGGCAGGTAGTATGTTCCCTGCACAGCTGTGAGCACTTGAAGTCTTTCCATTTAGTATCATTTAGCATATTCATTAGGATCCTCTTTTAACAGATGAGGAAACCGAGGTACAGGGCAGTTAAGTGTCTTTCCCAGGCTCATACAACTAGGAACTGGCAGAACGATAGTTCATTTTCCTCACCATCACGTAACAGAATCATAGGGAGTAGCTGGTGAGATGGTGCTTTGGTATATCTTCCCAGAAGGACCTGAAAACCTTTAAATCAGTTATGATTGATGGCATAGGGGAAGGGCTCAGTGTGCCATTTCTGCTCCCAGAAATAGGAGCATCCCTGAATGCCTCTGTGGCAGTGCCAGTTCAGTGCATGAAACGGTGATCACTCTAGGTATTTCGGGCAGGGGACAGGATGGTCACAAAATCACGGGGAGGGATGGAGGAGGTTGAGGTCAGGGGTTGCCACCTGGGGTCTGGCTTGGAGATCACCCCTCTGCAACTGTAAACCAGAGGTCAGAAATTGCTGCTGCCAATGGAAGAGGGGACAGCTAGAGCACGGAGCCCAGCCATCGCTTGGTCCTGTCCACAGAAGGCTGGTGGCTCCCTCCTTTCTGCCTTCCAAAACCCTCATGCATACATCTCCCTGGGAAACGTAAAGGACACCGTACCCCCAGGCGATTCTGGGAAATGTAGTTTGTAGACACCCTGCCCTGGTATGGCATGGGTGAGGCACAGGACCAGATGGGAATGGGTGTTGATGGAGGGCAAAGGATGGCGATGGACAGCACCTCCTTCACTCTGAGTGCCGAAGGAGAAAACGTCCTCGAACCCTTTCAGGAGTCTGGATAATTCTTTTTCTTTTTTTCTGCCTGGAGGGATGTTGGCCCCTCTCTGAATGATGTATCTGTTTCCTGACAGACGGAGTTCTCCCTGTACATCATTAGCCACGTGGGCTTGATCGTCTCCTTGGTGTGTCTCGTCTTGGCCATCGCCACCTTCCTCCTGTGTCGTGCCATTCGCAACCAGAACACCTACCTCCACCTGCACCTCTGCGTGTGCCTCTTCTTGGCTGAGGCGCTCTTCCTCACCGGTGTAGACAAGACTGACAACCAGGTCTCACATCCCAGCCCCATCGTCTCCACATCTGCCCCTGCTCATCCTACCCAATAATCTCTATGCTAGTTCCCACTTCAGTACCTTTGCACGTGCTATACCCACTTTTGATGATACTTGTTCCCCAATTCTTTACCTGGTTTACGCACTCTTGTGATAGGTGTCATTTTGAAATTGTTTCCCTGGTCGTGTTATATACTGTGGTGGTCTCTCCTTAAACCACTGGTCCTTACCTTGCATGATTCTTTCTCTACGGGGCACTCAGCAATATCTAGAGACTTGATCAGAGGTTATCCCTGGGAGAGGGCGCTACTGACCTCCAGTGGAGACTAGGGATGCTTCCAAACACCCTACAATCCATAGAATAGCCCCCAGGAAAGAAAATAATCTGGCAATAGTGTTACAAATGTCAATAATGCCTCAACTGAGAACTCTATCCCTGACGAGTCTATTTTGCTTTCTTTCCCAGCTTTTATTTGAAACCATATTGATTACTTGTTTTTTTACTAGCTGTGTATCTCCACCACCCGCCCCATGCAATACACACACACTAGACTGTGAGCCCCATGAGAGCAGAAACTTTGGACAATTAACCCCTTAGAAGTATACCAGAAACATAGTAGGATCTTAGGGTTTTTCCAGATGGAGCACTATCGGCATTTTGGCTGGGACAATCGTTCTTTGTGGAGAACCATCCCCCTCACCATCCTATGTTTTCCTTCTCAGACCCCTTGAGAAATCAATGCTAGTATCCCTCCCATCATTTGACAGGGAGTGAGCAAACGTTTTGTTTTTTTTTTTAATTTTTAATAGTTTCTTTTCAAGTTGGTTTCCATATAACATCCAGTGCTCATCCCCACAAGTGCCCTCTCCATGCCCATCACCCCCCCTCCCCTCTCCACCACTCCCAACAGCCCTCAGTGTGTTCTCAGCATTTGAGAGTCTCTCATGGTTTGCCTCCATCCCTTCCCCAACTATTTTCTCCTTCTTCTCCCCCATGGTCCTCCATTGGCTTCCTCCTAATCCCCATATATGTGCAAACATATGGTATTTGTCCTTCTCTGCCTGACTTCTTTCACTCAGCACAACACCTTCAAGTTCATTCCATGTTGCTACACATGGCCAGATTTCATTCTTTCTCATTGCCATGTAGTATTCCATTGTATACATAAACCACATCTTCTTGATCCATTCATCAGTTTAAATGTTTTATTTATTTCTGAGAGAGAGAGAGAGAGAGAGAGAGAGAGAGACAGCATGAGCAGGGTAGGGTCAGAGAAAGAGGGAGACACAGAATCTGAAACAGGCTCCAGGCTCTGAGCTAGCATCAGCATAAAGCCGGAGACAGGGCTCAAACCCATGAACCACGAGATCATGACCTGAGTCAAAGTCAGATGCTTAACCAATGGAGTCACCCAGGTGCCCCAACATTTTCTGTCTTAAAGAAGCAGTTGTAAATATCTTTGGTTTTGCAGAATCCAGGCTCTCTGACCCAGCCTCTCAGCTTGGCTGTTGTAGCATGAAAACACCCACAGAAAACACAGAAATGGATGTGGCTTTCTGCCAGTGAAACGTGATTTACAAACAGGCAGCCAGCCTGATGACTGTAGTGTGCTCACTCCTACACCCTCAACATCTTCAAACATCCTCTGAAGTGGGGTGATCAGCTATCTGCTCTTTTCAAAACACTGAAAAGTCCCATGTCCTGGGAAAGACCAGTCCCAGGCCAGAGAGGACTATTGGTCCCCCTACCAAAAGGATGAATAACAGGAAATTCCAATCAAAGGAGTAGCCCTGCTGTGTCTGAGAACCTGCCCCTTGGAGGGGGCGGGGGTCCTGAGTGTGCACACTTCTCTCCTCCAGACGGGCTGTGCCGTCATTGCAGGCTTCTTGCACTACCTTTTCCTGGCCTGCTTCTTCTGGACGCTGGTGGAGGCTGTGATGCTCTTCCTAATGGTCAGGAACCTGAAGGTGATGAATTACTTCAGCTCTCGCAACATCAAGATGTGGTACTTCTGTGCCTTTAGCTATGGGCTCCCAGGGCTGGTGGTGGCCATCTCTGCCATCGTGCAACCACAGGGCTACGGGATGCATAATCGGTAAGCGCGACCCCTCTGTCTCCCTGAACACCCTGCTGTCATGGTCCATGATGATAATTATGTGAACAAGAACAGTAACAATAGTGGTAATTGCGTCTACCATTTCTTGAGCTCTTTATGGCTTGTGGGTCTCAGGGCTGCCATGGTCTGTTGCACCTCTTGTGCACCGCACTAATCCAGGAGCCACTGTTTGACCTATAGAATAGGTGAATGGTGGCAGTGTAACCAATGAAAGAAACTTGGTTGTGCAGCTTTGAATTCTGGATTCTGAAACCAACCTGCCTGGGTTTGAATCCTTGCTCCATGACCTTCTGGCTGTGCCCTGGGCAAGTTACTTAACCTCTGTAGGCTTCCACTTCCTCACCCATACAAAAGAGGCAAACAGCAATGCCGACATCCTAGTGTTGTGAGGGTTAAATGAGTTATTATCTGCAAAACATTCAGAATGGTGTCTGTCACAGGGTAAAGCGCTAGACGTGCCATCATCATCATCATCATTATCATCATCATCATCACCATTGTCTGTTTTAGAGCAAGGTCTGTTTATCACACGGGTCTGTGCGAGATGATTTAGGGTAGTATGCTGGTAAGTATCATTTAAGATTCTCATACAGCTCAGAGTCTGGAAGGGGAAGATGGACAGTTTTCAAGGAAACAAACACCACAATAATTTATGACACCAGTAGATGCTATTTAAAAAAAAAATAAAGCAGCATGGTCTGCTACAGAAAAGCCAGGGGTAGGGAGGGTCCCAAGTGGCTTTTCAGATGAGGTGGCATTCGAGCTGAGATTTGAATGACCAGGTGTGCCAGTAGAGAGGTCTGAGCAGAGAGGAAGAGATGGCAAAGGTACATATTGAGGGCGAGCTCTACGCAGGGCGCCAGGTGATCACTTCAGGAACATTCACCCAGGAAGAAGGTCTGAAAGCAGACTCGCTGTGGTCCAAAGAAAACTGAAGTGTCACCCAACCCGTCATGAGACTTTTCATCTCAGGATCGGCTTCCTGTAATATCCTCCATTAGTGCATTTTGGGGGAGAGAGGGAGTGACTGTAGGGTCAGGAGTTAAACAGGCGCTGACTCCTGTTTGTCTTCGTAGCTGCTGGCTGAACCCAAGCACAGGATTCATCTGGAGTTTCCTGGGGCCGGTCTGCGTCATCATCACGGTAAAGCAAGTTGCTTGGTGCAGTGTGCCCGGCTGAGGTCAAACGTCCTCCCCTCTGATCCCTGGCTCTTGAGATTTCAAATTTAGAGTGCAATTTCTTTCACTTGTGATTTTTTTTTTTGCCCTCTGCCAATATGCAAATGGCCTAGAGGGGAACACAATCTGATTTGTCTTTTGTGTTTCAGTAGGAATAGGTCTATTGATGTCTTCTGAGGCTAGATGTTGAATGACAAAAAAAAAAAAAGGAAGAAATAAATGATTAGGAATGTGGGGGTGGGGGTAGAAGAAAACAGTGGGATGGTAGAAAGGGGAACCTAGAGATTTTTTTCAGCTTTATTGAGGTATAACTGACAAATAAGAATTGTGTATNCCAGGAAGACTTCCATGAACTTTACCATTCTCAGTTGTGGAGGCTGGAAGTGTAAGATTGAGGAGTGGGCAGGGCCATGTCCCCTCTGAAAGCCCAAATGAAGGGTCTGTTTCAGTCTTATTTTTTTAAATCTTAGTGGGCAGGGGAAGAGTGGCAGCAAGGGGTAGAAAGAGAGAGAGAGAGAGAAAGAGGGAGGTAGGAAAGGACAGAATCCCACACAGGCTCACACTCAGCATAGAGCCTGATGTGGGGCCTGATCCCACGACCCTGGGATCATGACCTGAGCATAAATCAAGAGTCAGTCGCTCAACCAACCGAGCCCCCAGGTGCCCCTCCATTTCAGTCTTCTAACCTCAGGAATCCCTTGGCTTATAGATGTTTGGCTTTCCCTGTCATGTCAGCCTCTGTGTCCATTTTCCATTTTATAAGGTCATGTGGAATTTGGACCTGCCCTAATGAGCTCATTTCAATTTAATCACCTCTGGTAAAGCTTCTGGCTACAAATAAGATCACATTCTGAGGTCCTGGAGGTTCAACAGTTCAACCCCAACAAGGCACTGATCTTGAGTCTAACTTCCCACACACATCCATGAGGGGTGGTAATCAGTGGCGATCCCCCAAATGAGAACAAGTAAAGACTATTTATTGCTATAGGAAGGGAGTCGGGCACCATGACTTGCACTTAGCAGAGACTCAGAACCAGGGAGAGGAGTCAGAAGGCTGTTTAGGGGAAAAGGGAAGGCTTCCGGTGTGCCTGCTTGGAGGCTCTAGGCACTGGGACTCTAGATGCAGGCCAACTCAAAGCAGGGCACCCAATGTGAGTGCTTAGGGGAGCATGTCGGCTTTTTCTGTTGGGTTCTAACTTGGAAATGAGGGAAGAAATCAGGGAGGCTGTCAGCCAACAGTCAACAACTGGGTGTTAAGTGTTGATTGCTGTAGGGCTTATTATCGTGCTTCCTGGAATGGGTACCGCACACTATGGATTTTTGACAGGTGGTGTGGCCATTGCCCATTTGTCTGCCCGATATCTCAGTCCTCTCTGCTTGACTTTGTAGATCAATTTCATCCTCCTGACTTGCACGTTGTGTATCCTGAGGCAGAAGCTTTCTAGCGTCAACGCAGAAATCTCGACACTCAAAGACACCAGGTACAGTCCCTCCTTCCCTTTCTCTCTGCCAGTCTCCTTCATCCTTCCCACACACATTCCCTGAGCACCTCTTTGTGTGCTTGGTCTGGTGTCCAGGACAGAACAGCGCACTGTCTAGATCTGGGGTCTCAAGCACCAGCTCTGCCACTTATAAGCTGTGTGACCTTAGGCAAGTTACACAACCTCTCTGAATCAGTTTCCTCATCTGTGTACTGGGGGTATTAACATTGACCACTTAATGTGGCTTATGAAGCATTACTACAGTTACTAGGAAGGATGAGTATTTCATATATTGTAACCATTAATACATTTTCTAATATCTACTGTGCACAGTTATATATGTGCATATTTACAAAAACAGAAACCTACCATCTACTATATTTTTAGAGCCATTTTTCTCTTACTAATGTCATGAATATTTTTTCAATTTAACTAGAAATTCTTTGAAAATATCTTTTGTATATTCTATAAAGCATTTCAATGTAATAATGCAACACAACTTATTTATTATGCCTTATTCGTGGACGTCCACGTTGTTTCTGTTTTGGGGGGTAGGGAGAGGGCTATTATAAGCAATGTGGTCTTGAATACCGTTATGGATAGAAATTTCTCCACATCTGCAATTATTTGAGCATAACAGTAGGCATGAAATGGCCTGAGCTAAAGGGCAGGTGGTATTGCCATGCTTTTAGTATAATTGCAAATCGTTTTCCAGAAAATTTGTTTCTATTTGTAGAAGTGCATGTTTCCATACAGCTTTGCAACACTGGGGTTTATAATTTTTGTTGTGGTGTTTTGCTGATTGAATAAGTGAAGTATACAATCTTATTATTTTAGTTTTGTATATATTATTTTACTTAACAGATGTGAGACATTTTCATATTCTTATAGGCGGTTTGTGTCTTTAACTTCCTCACTCAACTGATCTTCATTTTAAGAACCTACCAAAGTCAGGGGTGCCTGGGTGGCTCAGGCAGTTACATGTCCATGTTCGGCTCAGGTCATGATTTCATGGTTGGTGCGTTTGAGCCCCACATTTGGCTCTCTGCTCTCATTGCAGAGCCTGCTTCAGATCCTCTATCTCCCCCTCTGTCTGCCCGTCCCCACCATGCATGCACTCTCTCTCTGTCAAAAAAATAAACATTAAAAAAAAACAACAACCAAAGGTATACCTTATCTAGGTTTTATTCTCAGGAACCATATGATGTCCTCTGCTTGTTTTCCTCTCACTGTCCAGTCCGTATTCATCTTAAATTTTAAATATTTTTAAATCCTATATTTTAAATTTTAATATCTTTTAAAAGTTGATGCATAAAGTTTAAACAAAGTTAATACATTCAATAGAAAGAAAAATTAATCAATACAAAAGCAAACACATGGGAAATAATTCCCCCTCTCTTCCCAGATCTCTTACACCCTAAGCAGCCATTATCACTTGAATTGAGCTTCCTTCTAGAGTATTCTATCCTTACACATTCACCTTCGGATTACATAAATGATAGGGTACTATACATATCTTTCTGAACTTTGTGGGTTTTTTTCTATATAATAGGTAGCTGACTTCAAATCAATACTTGTGTTAAAAACAACTACCAAAAATGTCTTTGTGCCATATGCTGCTTTAAGAAACCGTAGAGACATCTCATCTCATTTAATATGTAGAAGAATAAACACCACATGGTAGGCATTGTATTATTATCTCTAGACAATTTGACAAAACTGAGGCACAGTTTCCACAGGTCTTCAGAGCCTGTACCCTTACCCTTACAGTACGTGGACACTCTCCTCTCATTTAAAAAAAATGATTTTTGGGAAGGAGGCAAGACGGCTGAGAAGTAGGGAGCCCCATACATTTCATTCGCCCTCATCTCTCAAACGGAGAAGGCCTGAAGCCTTCGGAACCCTTACAGAATCCAGGTGTTTGGGAGGAAAAGGAGACAGAGTCCACTAAGAAAACCTTATAGGGCTACCTCAAGAAGCAAGCCAAAGGACACATGGTGGAGAGTCCCAAATACCACTACGAGTAGGGAAATAAAATAACCAAAGTCTCAACAAGACAGACCAAGAGACACCATTCAAAGAACACTTCCTGAAAGGACAGATCCTGAACACTCAAAGAGCCTTCTTTAATACAGCAGTACTCACAGGTGCAGAGTGCATAACAAGCTTTTAAAACTAACAAGAGACAGAAAGCTAGTCAAAATGACGAAACGGAAGAACTCTCCTCTAAAGAAATTCCAGAAGGAAGTGACAGCTAAAGAACTGCTCAAAACAGATAAAAGCAACATAACTGAACAAGAATTTAGAACAATAGCCATAAAATTGATCACTGGGCTTGAAGAAAACATGGAAGAAATCAGAGAAACTATTGCTACAAAGACTATGGAGCTTAAAAATAGTTGTGCCGAATTAAAAAATGCTATAAATGAGATGCATCATAAAAGGGAGGCATCCAATGCACGGATTGAAGGGGCAGAGAGGAGAATAAGTGAATTAGAAGACACAATTATAGAAAAAGAGGAAGCCGAGAAAAAGAGAGCTAAACTGATCCAGGAACACGAAAAGAGAGTTCGAGAGCTGAGTGATATAATCAAATGGAACAATATCTGTATCATAGGAATTCAAGAAGAGGAAGAGAGAGAGAAAGGCGCTGAAGGAGTCCTTGAACAAATTATAGCAGAGAACTTCACCAATCTGGAGAAGGAAACAGACATTGAAATCCAAGAGGCACAGAGAACTCCCCTCAGACATAACTTGAATCAATCTTTTGCACGACATATCATAGTGAAACTGGCAAAATATTAAGACAAAGAGAGAATTCTGAAAGTAGCTAGGGATAAAAAGGCCCTCACATACAAAGGGAAACCTATCAGAGTGGTTACAGACCTATCTACTGAAACTTGGCAGGCCAGAAAGCAATGGCAGGAGATCTTCAATGTGATGAACAGAAAAAATATGCAGCCAAGAATCTTCTATACAGCAAGCCTGTCATTCAGAATAGAAGGAGAGATAAAAACTCTCCCCCCCCCAAAAAAAAAGAAATTGGGAGAATTCGTCACCACTAAACCAGCCCTACAGGAAATCCTGAGGGGCACTCTATGAAGGAAATGTTGCGAGGAACGCAAGGTACCAGAGACACCACCACAAGCATGAATCCTAGGAAGAACACAGTGACTCTGAACCCATATTTTCCAATAATAACACTGAATATAAATCGACTAGGTGCTCCAATGAAAAGACATAGGGTAGCAGAATGGATAAAAAAACAAAATCCATCTATTTGCTGTCTACAAGAAACTCACTTTAGATCTGAGGACATTTTCAGATTGAAAGTAAGGGGATGGAGAAATATCTATCATGCTACTGGAAGTCAAAAGAAAGCTGGAGTAGCCATACTTATATCAGACAAACAGGGCTCTAAAGACAGTAACGAGGGATGAAGAAGGACATTGTATAATAATTACAGGGTCTTTCCATCAGGAAGAGATAACAAATATAAATGTCTCCAAATATAGGAGCATCTAAATACATAAAAAAGTCACAAACAGGAGGAATCTTATGGATAAGAATGTCATAATAGCAGGGACTTTAATAATCCACTTACAGCAATGGATAGATCAACTAGAAAAAAAATCACCAAAGAAACAATGGACTTGAATGACACATTGGACCAGATGGATGTGACAGATATATTTAGAATTCTACATCCTGAGGCCATGGAATTCACATTCTTCTCAAGTGTGCATGGCACATTCTCCAAGATAGATCACATACTGGGACATAAAGCAGCCCTCAATAAATATAAAAGAATTGAGATCATACCATGCACACTTTCAGATCACAGTGCCATGAAACTTGAAATCAATCACCAATAGAAGTCTGAAAACCTCCAAAAACATGGAGGTTAAAGAACACTAAAGAATGAATGGGCCAATCAGGCAATTAGAGAAGAAATTAAAAAACATATGAAAACAAATGAAAATGAAAATACATCAATCCAAATACTATAGGATGCAACAAAGGCAGTCCTAAGAGGAAAATACATTGTACTCCAGGCCTTTTTCAAGAAATTAGAAAAAGCGCAAGTACAAAATCTAACAGCGCACCTAAAGGAACGAGATGAGAGCAACAAGAATGCCCCAAACACAGTAGAAGAAGAGAAATAATGAAAATCAGCACAGAAATATACAATATAGAATCCAAAAGAGCAGTAGAACAGATCAATGAAACCAAGAGATGGTTTTTTGAAAAAATAAACAAAATTGACAAATCTCTAGCCAGACTTCTCAAAAAGGAAAGAGAGAGCACCCAAATAGACAAAATCATGAATGAAACTGGACTTACTACAACCAATCCCTCAGAAATACAAGCAATTATCAGGAATACTATGAAAATTTATATGCCAACAAACTGGATAACCTAGTAGAAATGGAAAAATTCCTAAACACATACTCACTACCAAAATTCACACGGGAAGAGACAGAAAATCTGAACAGACCCATAACTAGTGAAGAAATCGAATCAGTTATCAAAAATCTCCCAGGAAATAAGAGTCCTGGGCCAGATGGCTTCTCTGGGAAATTCTACAGGCACTTAAAACAGAATTAATACCCATTCTTTTCAAGCTATTTCAAAAAATAGAAGATGAAAGAAAGCTTTCAGACTCATTCTGCGATGCCAGCATCACTTTCATTCTCAAGCCAGACAGAGACCCAGCAAATAAAGAAACAATTCATCCTTGACGAATACGGATGCAAAAATCCTCAACAAGTTACTTGCAAATTGAATTCAACAGAACATAAAAAGAATTATCCTCCATGATCAAGTGGGATTCATTCCTGGGATACAGGGCTGGTTCACTATTTGCAAATCAATCAATGTGATATATCACATTAACAAAAGAAAAGAGAAAAACCATATGATCCTGTCGATACATGCAGTAAAAGCATTTGACAAAGTACAGCATCCCTTCTTAATAAAGACCCTTGAGAAAGTCAGGATAGAANCGAGATCATGACCTAAGCGAAAGTCGGACGCTTAACCGACTAAGCCACCCAGGCGCCCCTATGTTTAGTTATATTTTAGAGACACAGAACATGAGCAGATAAGGGGCAGAGAGAAAGGAGACACAGAGTCTGAAACAGGCTCCAGGCTCAGAGCTGTCACAACGAAGCCTGACATGGGGCTCCAATTCACAAACCCTGAGATCATGTCCTGAAACGAAGCTTAACCACCTGAGCCACCCAGCCGCCCCTCTGTCTAGCTTCTTTCACTGAGCAGGTCTTCAAGGTTCATCCACGTTTTGTAGCAGCTGTCGGCATTTCATTCCTTCTTATGGGAGAATAATAGTCACTGTGTGGACGGACCGTGTTTCATTTATCCATTCATCAACAGACGAACGTTTGGGTTGCTTCAGTTGGGGGAGGAGTAGGTGGGGAATGAATCCTGATAGGTATGGGGTTTCTTTCCAGGGTGATAAAAATGTCTTAGAACCGGGTGGTGACAGTGTTTGCACAGCATTGTGAATGTGCCATATGCCTCTGAATCACACGCTTTAAAGGGTGGAAATCGTGAATTTTACGTCATATGAGTTTTTCTTCAAGAAACATGTCATGGTATCTCTTACTCACGGTGTCACCGTTCCCTAGTTCTTGGACCTGCAGGCCCTCCAAGCACGCGATCACTCTAAACACTCTCGCATTATATATGTGTGTCCACACGTCTTTGTGCTACGTGCATCTGTAGGCCAACTGCCTTCTCAATGCCAATAGGATTCGATTTCTCTGCCTCTGGGCTTGGAGACTCTACCCCACATTTATTCCCACCTCTCAGGTGGCAGGTGACATGGTGGGAGCGGTGGGTCCCTGAGGACAGCAGCCCCTTCCAGGAACCTTAACCTCTGCAAACCTTCTCCCCCAGGTTACTGACGTTCAAGGCCTTTGCCCAGTTTTTCATCCTGGGGTGCTCCTGGGTGTTGGGCATATTCCAGATTGGACCTGTGGCCAGGATCATGGCCTATCTGTTCACCATCGTCAACAGCCTGCAGGGGACCTTCATCTTCATCATTCATTGTCTGCTCAACCGCCAGGTACAACGCTGCCCTTCCTGAGCCCATCCTTCAGGGGACACGCGAGTGTCCGCCCACGTCCCTGAGTCTGGGAACAACTCATCTTCTCGTGATGCGTGTCTTCCTCCAGGTGCGGGAAGAATACAGGAAATGCATTACCAGGAAGACCAAACGCAGCTCCGAGTCCCAGACCTCAGGGATGTTACTGTCCTCTGTCCCCTCCACTTCTAAAACGGTGAGAGACGGTGTGTTTTGCGCAAACTTCCGTTCAAACAGAACTGCCGCTTAGCAATACCAGCACTGTGCATGGAGAACCCAGCTGTGAGCTGTGTGTCCATGTATATTTTTGCACATTTGACAAAGTGTGGTGTTGGGGTTCAAGAGTTGGGGTTCAGGCACCAGGCAGCCTGGGCTTAAATCCCGGCTTTGCCCCATGGTAGCTGTGTGAACTAAAAAAGATAAAATGACTCATACAGATATAACGTGACCGTACATTAAGGATTTTATTTTACTCCTTCATCATCGAGGGAGTGAAGCAAATGTTAAACTGGCTCAAAAGAGAGTTCACAGAACATACATATACTTTATAAAATGTATAATTACATGTTATATAATAGGTATCATATAGATCTCGTATATAGTATTCATTATATACATATGAATTATGTAAAATAGACANTGAACGTGCAAGGGGCATCTGGGTGGCTCAGTCGGTTAAGGTCCAACTTCGGCTTAGGTCATGATCTCAGGGTTCGTGGGTTTGAGCCCCACATCAGGCTCNGGATTTTATTTTACTCCTTCATCATCGAGGGAGTGAAGCAAATGTTAAACTGGCTCAAAAGAGAGTTCACAGAACATACATATATTTTATAAAATGTATAATTACATGTTATATAATAGGTATCATATAGATCTCGTATATAGTATTCATTATATACATATGAATTATGTAAAATAGACATATGTCTGTTCCTTGCATTCTTTTTTGAGCCAGTGATAACATCTGCCAAGTTCCCTTGTTGATAATTTTATATATAATCACATACATATATAGAATTCGACATATAATTAGAAAGTTACATATTATATATTATACAGTTTTATATAAAATTTCATAGTACCATAAAATGAATTCTATAAATGTATAAATTACATGACTTATGCTACACATATATAATTTCAGAAACATTGAAATGAACGTGCAAGGGGCATCTGGGTGGCTCAGTCGGTTAAGGTCCAACTTCGGCTTAGGTCATGATCTCAGGGTTCGTGGGTTTGAGCCCCACATCAGGCTCTGTGCAGACTGCCAGCTCAGATCCTAGAGCCTGTTTCAGTTTCTGTACACCCTGCCTCTCTGACCCTTCCCTGCACACGCTGTCTCTCTCTCACTCTCTCAGAAATAAATAAAACAATTTAAAAACTTTTTTAAAAAAAGAAATGAACGTGCAAATGGAGGCAAGATTGATTTTTACACAAAATTTTGCATTGCTACTACTGCTATTTAAAATTTACAGAGTTGTAGGGGCGCCTCGGTGGTTCAGTTGGTTAGGTGTCCAACTTTGGCTCAGGCATGATATCACAGATGGTGAATTTGAGCCCCATGTTCGGTTCTGTGCTGACAGCTCAGAACCTGGACCTTGCTTCAAATTCTGTGTCACCCCCTCTCTCTGCCCCTGTCCACTCATGCCCTGTCTCTCTCTGTCTCTCAATAATAAATAAACATTAAAAAAAAGTTTTTAATTTACAGAGTTGTTGGNAATATTTTTAAAAATTTACAAAGTTGTAAAACTACACTTTACACAATAGCTCTTTTATCCCCCATTACAATTTTTTTCACTGGTTTATTTCAAGAACAAGTAACTAAGATTCAGTGGCTAAATTAAATAGAAAAAAAAATAATTTGTTTTTGAAAGAATTAAAGCCCAGAGTTAGGTGTTGCTGATATTGGTTATGCTGCTCAGGGATGTTGAAAAGGATCTAGATTTTCTCAAGTTTTCCTTTCCACTATGAGTTTGTTGACCGTTCATCAAATGATTTCCATGGTTGCAAGATGGTTGCCAAAGCTCCAGACATCATGACCACACTGAAGGCAAGAAGAGGGATAGGATGAAGCTGCAAATTCTCCTTTCAGGCTTCCCTCTTTCAGAGGAAACAAAATCTTTCCCAGAAACCCCTCATTGGGTTTCCCTTCCAGTAATAGGTCAGAACTGTATCACATGACCTTACATAGATACAAAGGAATTTGACAAAGCAAGTATTTGGCTTTCCTGCTTCTAGAGTGGAAGCTATGAATGGTGAAGAGGTTGAGAATAGCTTTAGAGTTTGCCATTAGTGCCTGTCACAGTAGAGGCCATCCTTGTTAATGTTGTAATGTTCATCCTTCTAGTGTTTGTTTCCATCTCTCTCTCTGTATTTATAAGACCCAAGTATTTACAACCCCCCGGAATCACATTGTACTAATCCTGCTGTGATTTTAATTCTGATTTCTCTCTCACAGGGATGAAGACCTTTCTTACTGCCAGTATGCTATGCAGCAACGTTTGAGGAAAGCCAATGCCTCCGGGAGCCGTCTCTGAAATCTCTTCACAGCTTAATGGGCAGAGGCAGAGTCCTGCCTGTCCCAGAGCCCTCTGGGAACCAAGAATTTCTGTTTCAGATGATCGGTTCTGCTCTTTGAGTTTCCAGAGTTTTGTGGGAATAACAGACCCCAGCGCAATGGCACGGCCAAGATTATCTGTCTACCATTTTGGTTTCTCCTAAATCCATTGGCGTATGGCTCCAGCACCTGTCATGTGTTTGACACAGAGTGGCCCTCAATAAATGATTTGTCATATGACTGATCGACCTAGCCTTTGAACAGATTCCCGCTGCTTTTAAAGAACCAGTCAGTGAAACAGTAATGGTGGCCCCAGAGTATGAATAAAACACATAGACCTGTAGGCTAGTTTTGCACGGACACTTACAAGAGTTCGATTGGTGAGTAGGAGCTCTGGGTGAGGCAGGATCCCAGTGTTTCATGGAGGGTTGCAGTGCTTGACAGCAACACCCTTTGGGAAGTGTTCTGGTTTCCTGGAAGCTTTCAGAGAACCAACGACTCTCTTCCTCCAGGGACTTACCTAGACCTTGTGTGAGATTCACAGTGCTCACAACGTTACCGCCATCCCTCATTGTCCTTCATGCTCCATAGAATCCTGGTTGCCAGAGGGAGAAGAGGGAGATTAAAGTTTTAAATGTAGGTATATCCTCTGTGCTCCCGTTGGCAGCACATATATTAAAATTGGACCAATGAAATGAGGAATCCTCCCTTCCGTAGCCACTCTCATACCTCCTTACTCAAAGTGGGTCCGTGCACCAGACACATCAGCATCACCTTGCTGGAAAAGCAGGATCTCAGGACCCACCTCATATTGGCTGAACCAGAACTTGCATTTTCATGAGAGCCCCAATGGATTTGTGTTGTACCTACAAATGTTCGTTCTAGAATATTCTGGAATATTCTTCTTTTTTTATTTTATTTTATTTTATTTTATTTTTTTTTACAAATAGTTTATTGTCAAATTGGTTTCCCAGTGCTCATCCCCACAAGTGCCCTCCTCCATGCCCATCTCCCCCCTCCCCCCCACATACATCAGTCCTCAGTTTGTTTCTCAGCATTCAAGAGTCTTTCATGGTTTGCCTCTCTCCCTTTCCCCCACCATTTCCCCCCGTCTTCTCCCCCATGGTCCTTAGTTAAGTTCTGGAATTTTCTTCTGTTTGCCATGATGATAGCAGAGTTTGCCTTTAAAACCAGAAAGGAAAAGATCTTCTTGACTTTTGGACTTTGCATCTGCCATTCCCTCTTCCTAGGNCATGAGAGCCCCAAGGGATTTGTGTTGTACCTACAAATGTTTGTTCTAGAATATTCTGGAATATTCTTCTGTTTGCCATGATGATAGCAGAGTTTGCCTTTAAAACCAGAAAGGAAAAGATCTTCTTGACTTTTGGACTTTGCATCTGCCATTCCCTCTTCCTAGGACACCTTTCCTCAAAACCCAGCTAATTTTTACCTTTTCTTGAGTCTCTGTCATCACTTCCACCACGGAGAATTCCACGAATCTTCTGAAGTAGGATTAGATGTGCCTCTGAGTGTCCCTAGGGCTTCATGCTTTCTAGCCCTGTATTATAATTTCGCTTTCTCTTAGGTAGCTCCAGCTTGAAATGAGCTCTATAATTACAGGGAATTCTATCTAGTAGATTCTCCATAAGTATGTTGAATGAATGAGTAAGATGAATGATTACTCTCCATTTTGAGGGTAAGGAAACTGAGGCTCAGAGAGGTTAAATAACTTCCTCAACATCACACAGCTGTAGGTGGCTGAGCTGGGCTGTGAGCTCTTGACCACAGAGCTCCTTCCAGATCCCTTGTCCCTCTGCTCTTTCTTAGACACCAGGAATTCTTAGTTTGAGGCTACAGAGGAAAGACCAAATATTTACATTGAGTCAAGTTACCAAAGATTCAGTTAACTTAGTAATGATCATTGGATAATTTGATAACATTAAACTTGGTTAATGGAAGCTCAGTCTTTTTTTTATTTTCTCAGTATTTTCTTTTTAACCGTTTTCTTATTTTGGGGGGAGGGTGAGAAGGGGACAGAGGATCAGAAGTGGGCTCAGTGCTGACAGCAACAAGCCCAATGTGGGACTCAAACTCACAAACTGTGAGCTCATGACCTGAGCCAAAGTCAGAGGTTCAGCTGACTGAGCCACCCAGGCGCCTAAACTCTCACTCTATTATTTGTGGCAGTCACAGTTTGAGAAGGAAGCTGATGCATGAGTTCATCTATGGTAGATTGGTCTTCAGGGCTTGGCTTGTCCAGAGTGTACTTTTGTTTTGTCTTGTTTTTAAATATAATTTATTGTCAAGTTGGCTAACCTATGGTGTGTGAAGTGTGCTCTTGGTTCTTGGGGTAGATTCCTGTGGTTCATCACTTACATACAACACCCAGTGTTTATCCCAACAAGTGCCCTCCTCAGTGTCCATCACCCATTTCCTCCTCTCCCCCACCCACCCATCCACCCTCAGTTTGCTCTCTGTATTTAAGAGTCTCTTATGGTTTGCCTCCCTCCCTCTCTGTAATTATTTTTCCCTTTCTTTCCCCATGGTTTTCTGTTAAGTTTCTCAAGATCCACATATGAGTTTAGACATATGGTATCTGTCTTTCTCTGACTGACTTATTTCACTCAGCCTAATACCTTCCAGTTCCATCCATGCTGCTGCAAATGGCTTGATTTTCTTCTTTCCTGTTGCCAAGTAGTATTCCATTGTACACACAAACTACATCTCCTCGATCCATTCGTCAATTGATGTTGTCCAGAATGTTCAATACAGAGGCGACAGTTCTAAGGGGTAGTGAAGCAGGAGACGGCAAGACTCCTATCAGTCATACCACCCCTTGTGGTAGGTTTATTGCATCCATGGCCTCAAGAAGTGGCCTCTTTCTCTCCACGTCCCTTCTCTGTAACTTTGTAACCTCTTTCTGCTCTCATCCTGCCTTGGCCTAGACACTGGCTTCAGTCAAGAGAATGACTCAAAGGCAGAGCGTTTCAAAACTGAATGGCCATTCCTTCTTGCTCTTGACAAAATGAGTTTTACTTGTTCTTGCATCCCTGCCTCTGCCCTGAGAACATACCCAACTAACCTGCTGGAGGGGTGAGAGACATGGAGGAGAGTTACGTCGTCGTCGTCCTCAGTCAGCCACCTGGCCAACTTGTAGTCACGTGACTGAGCCCAGCTAAGATCGGCAGAGCTGCCCAGTCAACCCATAGACTCAGGAGGAGCAAGCAAATATCATTGTTTCAAGGCATTTAGTTTCATGAGTGGTTTGCTATCAAGTGTTACTTGCGGTAATTACTAATGGATACAGTAACCAATGGATTATCAACATTTTGCATTTAATTGCAATGATTTGGAATATACAAAAAGAAGGACTGGGGTCTTCATTTCCTCTTAACTGTCAGGATCTATAAATTTGTAATGCTTAAAGTTCTTTCTTTTTAAAAAAATATTCTTATTTTTTATTAAAAATTTTTTTAATGTTTTATTTATTTTTGAGAGAGAGATAAAGACAGCATGAGCAGAGGAGGGTCAGAGAGAGAGGGAGACACAGAATCTGAAGAAGGCTCCAGGCTCCCTGCTATCAGCACAGAGCCCGACGCGGGGCACGAACCTATAAACTGTGAGATCATGACCTGAGCTGAAGTTGGATACTTAACCGACTGAGCCACCCAGGCACCCCTAAAAAAAATGTTTTTAATGTTTATTCACTTTTGAGAGACAGACACAGACTGTGAGTGTGGGAGGGGCAGAGAGAGGGAGACACAGAATCTGAAGAAGGCTCCAGGCTCCCTGCTATCAGCACAGAGCCCGACGCGGGGCACGAACCTATAAACTGTGAGATCATGACCTGAGCTGAAGTCACACACTTAACTGACTGAACCATCCAGGCGCCCCTTAAAGTTCTTTCTGATAGAAGACGTGCACAAAACTTTGTCTTTACGATAGTGTTACATGTTGGTCTAAAATACAGCCGCCTCAGGAACCCTATATTTCTAAAGTAAGTAAAAGCTACGGCTCTCACAGGAAGCATTTTTCTTATCATAAACGTCAAGCTAATTTTGGTACAGTCCTTTCTCCCCATAACCTCCTGTGTCTCCACCAGAGGGAGAAAAGGGACCCAAAATAGAAAACTGTACGGTTCTCAAATCCCATAAATATAAAATCCCATTCATTCAAGAAATCTTCGTTGATCATCTACAATATGCTCCCCCCACAACATTAAAGTAGTTGAAAAAAGATTAAAAAACTGAAAAAGTTAAGGATAATAGAACTGAAAGCAGTTTAAATATTTTAATTTGGACCAAACTGGAATTTATTAACATTTTTCTTTCTTAGTTTTAAGGGAAGTAAACTCAATCAATAATATTTTTAAAATCAGGGGCGTCTGGGTGGCTCAGTCGGTTGAGTGTCCGACTTTGGCTCAGGTCACGATCTCACGGTTCGTGGGTTCAAGCCCTGTGTGGGGCTCTTTGCTGACAGCTCAGAGCCTGGAGCCTGCTTCGGATTCTGTGTCTCCCTCTCTCTCTGCCCCTCGCCTGCTCATGCTCTCTCTCTCTCAGAAATAAATAAAACATAAAAAATTATTAAAATAGTATTTTAAAAATCAAATTCTTAAAAAAAAGCTATTAAAAAGTACATTAAGGGGATGCGTAGGTACCTCAGTCGTTTGAGCATCTGACTTCATCTCAGATCATGCTTTCACGGTTCGTGGGTTTAAGCCCCACATCAGGCTTTGCACTGACACTGCAGAGCCTGCTTCAGATTGTCTGTTTGTGCGTCTGTCTGTCTGTCTGTCTCTGTCTCCCTCTCCCCCATTCACGTTTTTCTCTCTCAAAATAAGGGACTCCTGGGTGGCTCAATCAGTTAAGCATCTGACTTCAGCTCAGGTCATGATCTCGTGGTTCGTGGGTTGTTTGTTTGTTTGTTTTTTATTTTTTTTATGCTTTATTTATTTCTGAGAGAAAGAGACAGCATAAGCAGGGAAGGGTCAGAGAGCGAGGCAGACACAAAATCTGAAACAGTCTCCGGGCTATGAGCTAGTTGTCAGCACAGAGCCTGATGTGGGGCTTGAATCCATGAACAGTGAGACCATGATCTGAGCCGAAGTCAGATGCTTAACCAACTAAGCCACTCAGGTGCCCCAGTTCGTGGGTTTGAGCTTCACATCGGACTTTGTGCTGATAGCTCAGAGCCTGGAGCTCCTTTGGATTCTGTGTCTCCCTCTCTCTCTGCTCCTCCCCTGCTCATGCTCTGTCTCTGTCTCTCAACAATAAATAAATGTAAGAAAAAAATTTTTAATAAATAAAATAAAATAAAACATTTGAAAAAATTTAAATAAATAAAAAGTACATTAAGAAAATGTATGTAAGGGCACACATTTCTCTCTTTTGCCTCGGGCCCCATTATGACTTGGCACAGCACTGGATATTTTGGATGTTTATCGTGGGTTTTCTTGCAATGATTCTTGTTATTTTGAAAGACTGCATTGTAGTATTTCTCTTGATTCCTGAAGGGATTCCCTCCTTAAAAACTGTGCTGATATTTTCTCCTCACATTTGTGCTGTCCCTGACCATGGCCGTGACTGTTTGGGGGCAGATTTATAGCTAGTTGTTCAGGAAATGGGACTACATGTTTGGCACCCTTTGCTTCTTAATACTATTCTGTAAGTCACAGCTGCCTACATGTAAAGGGAAAGCCATAATGTGATCATGACAGGTGTCTCATGCCCGAGGGTGAGCTAGAACAGGTATGCCTGTGTTATTGTGAAATCTATTCATTTATTTTTTGCACTTGTCACATTGTTAACATCTTTTCAACTCATCAAACCTGTTTAAAAGGCTTTCATTTTGTGTTGATGGTTGCACGGTTATCTGTGGGACATGTGTGTCATCATGTATTTGATCTGACCTTTGTCATCTCCAATTTTTCAGTATAAACAATGCTGTAAGGAATGTCTTTGAGGTAAATTTAAAACAGTCTACGATGTGAATGCTTTTAAGAGATAGTAGCAGGCTATGTGTGGAAAGAAGCTTGTATGTCTTCCTTAATGTCTGCTTGAAAAAAAGTCATAACTGTACCAAAGTCATCCAAACTTTCCCAAACCATCAAAAAAGCCACTAGAAACACAGTAATTTGAAGTTTACTGAAGGTGTACCCACAGAGAAGCTTTTCCTCATCAGTTTTGAGTCATCTGATTACCTCCCTGCCTTAACCTTTCCATTCTATTGTGCCAAGGGTATCAACCTTTTGTTTGTTAATACTCAGCATGTTGGATTATAATCAGATGTTCACGTGTTCTGTCTCTGACTATCCTGTGAGTCCCTTATCTGGTTTATCTCTGTATGCCTATGACTCAGCAGAAGACTGGGCTCACAGATCGAATCTATGATGTTTGTTGAATGAATGCATCAAGAGAGCATTGTGTCGATCTGCTGTGTGGTAACAGGACAGAGTTCTGATAGTCTGACCCCTGAAGGACAAGTTCTCCTGGCTTTCCATATCATGTTCTGCTCTTGCCCAATAACTGAAACGGGCCCCTGTTATACCTCCAGGAACAACAACTCCGTGCTAATTCCATTACAAGCACTACTATTTCTAAAGTGACAATATGTGACTTAGGGCAGGTTTCCTAAAAGCAGAGCCTGAGACAGGAATTTGGGTATCCATGATTTATTGAGAGAGTGCTCTGGGAAGAGAGAAAGGGAGGCAAGCAGGATGTGGTAGGAGAGGGATGTGGATTCAGCCCGATAGCACAGTGAGCTCTGATGACCGTATTGCACCTCAGTGTTGGTCCCCCTGTGAGGCAAGGTGGCCAGCCTTTCCTACCCCTGTGTCTGTCAGCTACTGGCTGTGTGCTGCCCTCCTGGTGCTGGGAAGGTGAGTGACAGCTCCTGGTTGGCTGAGGCCAATCTGGAGAAAGGACGGCTGTCCTAAAAAAAGGAAATTGAGGACACACATCAACAATATCAACTACTTCGCTCCAACTGCATAACCATCAAAATATGAAAAAGAAAAGTTGTATTAATCACTTAGACACTTGCTCCAAGCTTGTTTTAATGAGATTTTGAACTGCATTTCAACTTGTTCGTTTCAAATAATGCTGCAGCTCCTTAGACATTCTGGCAAAACCTTCCACTTACTAAAAGATCTTAGTGATTATTTACCATTATCATTTGGCTTTATTGAGCCTAGAATTTAATGGTGTCTGTGTTTCCAAAAATACCTGTAATCTAGTGTTTTCATCTTTATTTATTTTTATTTATTTTTTAAAAAAAAATTTAAACTTAATGCTTATTTAATTTTGAGAGAGAGAGACAGAGAGACAGAGCACAAGCAGGGGATGGGGAGAGGGAGAGGGAGACACAGAATCCAAAAGCAGGCTCCAGGTTCCAAGCTGTCAGCACAGAGCCCGACATGGGGCTTGAACTCATGAACTGTGAGATCATGACCTGAGCTGAAGCTGGATGCTTAACAGACTGAGCCACCCTGGTGCCCCAAGTACTTTCATCTTTAAAAAAAATAAGAAAGGCTTTAGAAGGAGACATTTCTAATACTTATCCTGGGGGGATGGGGAAGGGAATGCTTTCTTTTTGAAATCCTGTAATGTACAACATGAGAGACACTTTCCTCCCTGAAGAGTATATCACTTTATAACCAGTATCCAATCTTTGTTATGTCTTATTTCCATGACCTTATTTCATGAGTAATTCCCAACATGGATAAAATTGTCCATGGTCTGTGTGGTTTGAAATTTTCAAGCTGCATCTGCCTGTGCTACAAATGCGGGCTGGCTCGATTTACGTATCTAGCTTTTTGACCACAGATTGTCTTCCTTCCTCTTCCCCATTTCTCAGAAAATTCCTCCTCGGGAGTTGGTGGGTACTGCTAAAGTGGCTTCTGGTCTCTGCTCAGGATATTTTTCTCCCATCTTTCTCTACTTTGACCTCTTCGTCCAAGTTCCTCATAGGCTCTATCCAAGTATCTCTTCCTCCCGGCACAGCGATCCTGCCCTGTGCCAGGTCCAGTCCACAGAATGTCGAGGTTCATCCTGACCTGTGCTGTTAGGAAGCAGGTTCTCTCCCCAGCTTGGCACTGTCATTGTCTCCTGGGCCCAGAGCTGGTGTACTTGGGCACAGAGTCACTTCTGACTCATAAACGTGGCACCATCTAGCTACCTCATTCTTATCTCTTCACTTAAGGGACCTCCAAGTACCCACATAGGTCTGCAGGACACACAGTGTTATCTTCTTTTTGTCTTCTCTCTTCTTGACTTCCAGTGGATCCTTCTCAGAACCTCCATGCATATCAACTAGTGCAGGTAGGTGTTTTGGAGGCATTGTTGTGGTATAACATATCCAATTGTTTACCAAAAGTGTCTAAATTCTACCTCTTGTCCAGCCCAAACACCCAACAAGTCATAGATAAGAAAATTGAGAAGTCTTGGAGATGTTAAAGAATTTGTGCAAAGTGATGTATTCATCTTACAAATATTTATCAAGTCTCTTCTCTCTAGAGACTTGGGTTCTGATACTAAGCAAGATGTACATTGCCTTTCCTTTCATGGAATTTATGTTCTAATGGCAGGGAGAGAGTCAATAAACAAGACAGTGAAATCTTTGAAATCTTTATTTTTGCACTTGTCACATTGAAGGCATCTTTTCAAAGCATCAAATTTTTTAGTTTCTATTTTTCTGAGTAGGCTGGATGCCTCCTGTTGATCCCTCCAAATGCATCCAGTTGTCTGCCTGGAATGCCAACGCCTTTGGAAAATAATGGTAAACTTCCTTGGCCACTGATTTTCTATTGGTTATGGCCAATGGGAAACACCAACAGGATATCAGAAAAAGGGAGCAGAGTGAGGTCAAAGTATATGTATTTCCCTCGAATGAAGACCACAGGTCCCTGAGCTGATACACCAAGTCTCATCAATTACAATTTCTTTCTCCATATCCATCCTGAAATTTTCTCAAAAGCATTACATGTAATTCTGAAGCCTCCAAAACCTATCCTGTGATCTATATCCACATAAATTTTTTCAAAAATTAGAAAGCTTTAGTTATGAAATTTGGGGAATTAATATTCATATTTGTTTGCCTGATCACTACATGATCACCATAAAGATAAAACAAAAAGCCAATGTTGCCTGGATTTTATGGAAAATGAGGTCCATGGGTAGGAGTATGATTTTGCTGAAATCCAAACACATTCAACCAGACTCCCTCTTTAAACTTGAATGGGACCAGTAATTTCTTTATTTCTTCATTATTTATTAAGATTAAAGTCACATAACATAAGATTCACCATGTCGACCATTTTTAAATTTGTCCTTATATTCATTTATTTTTGAGAGAGGGAGAGAGAGCAAGCAGAGGAGGGGCAGAGAGAAAGGGAGAGAGAGAGAATCCCAAGCAGGCTCCGCACCATCAGCCCAGAGCCCAAATCGAGGCTCAAACAAACCGTGATATCATGACCTGAGCTGAAATCAAGGGTCAAATATCATATGTTTGCACGTATAGGAGGATTAGGAGGAACTTGACGGAGGAACAAGGGGGAGAAGAANAATAAATGAATAAACTCTAAAATAAAAACCACTTAAATAAAAAAAATCAAAAAATAAATAAATAAAAACTTAAAAAAATACCAGTGGTTAAATGGCATCAAAAGAGGAAGTGGCATTCGTGTTTTGTTCTTTGGGTCCACATGTTGATAAAGGATGATGTTTCCGTCTTCTCTTGAAATGTGGCTTCCTCTTGCAAGACAGTTAATAAGAAAGACTTGGCTTCTGGTTAGAATGAATAGAGCCATTGTAAATGCCAGAGTGTGTCTTAGGCAGTGGCTTGGTGAGAAGCAACTGGCTCAGCCAAGGGGATTTAAATGAAGAGGGTTTAATGAAGAGACTATGTATAAAGGTGTGGAGAGGGAAAGGGGGTTCTGAACCCAATTCAAGTTGTGTGTGTAAGGTTTTTCCTCACCGTCAAACAAGACTCCAACACCACTCAGGTGTTCTGCAATTCAATTCCACTGTGACACTCTCTAGCTGGGGCTAGCATAGTGTCAGATTCCACGGGTTAAAGGGTTCATCCCACCCCACCCCTGAAGCCAGTCGAAAGTCCAGGTGGTCAGTTTACCCCTGGAGTTTGATTAAATTGCTAGGGCAGCACACAGAACTCAGAGAAACATTTTACTTGCTAGATCACCAGCTTAATATGAAAGGATATAGAGGCGCCTGGGGGGCTCAGTCACTTAAGCATCTGACTTCGACTCAGGTCATAGTCTCATGGTCCATGAGTCTGAGCCCCGCGTTGGGGTCTGTGGTGACAGCTCAGAGCCTGGAGCCTGCTTCGGATTCTGTGTCTCCCTCTCTCCCTGTCCCTCCCCTGCTCACACTGTTAATTTCTCTCTGTCTCTCTCTCTCTCTCTAAAATAAATATTTTTTAAAAATTTTTTTAAAAAAAGATTGCATTCTTTCTCATTACCATGTAGTAGTCCATCGTATAGATAAACCACATCTTCTTGNAAAGAGAAAAGGAAAGAAAAGAAAAGAAAAGATATAAACTCAGGAGCAGCCGGATGGAGGAGAGGCACAGAGTGAGGTGTGGCGAAAGGGTGCAGGGTTTCCGGGCCCTCCATAGGTGCACCATCACACTCCCCAAATCTCCACATGTTCACCAAACTGGAAGCTCTCTGTACCAGGTCCTTTTGGGTTTTTATAAGGAGCCTCATTACATAAGCATGTTTGATCAAATCATTGCCCATTGGTGGTTGAATGCAGTCTCCAGCCCCTATCCCCTCCCAATAGGTCAGAGAATGGGCCTAAAAATTCCAACCCTCTGTTTTTGGTTGGTTCCCCTTGGCAACCAGCCCCCATCCTTAGGTGCCTTTCAAAGTCACCTCATTAGGATAAACCCAGTTGCTGTGAAAGGCTCTTGTCATCAATAACAAGACACTCATTTCAGTGTTTGTGACATTGTTCTTCAATGTCAAAAAAGAACAAATATTTTAGAAAATTTCAAGGGTTTTAAGAGCTCTGTGCCAGGAGCAGGAGGAAGCCCAAATATATATTTCTTATTATAAATCACAATGTCAGAGCAGAGCTAAAGGGAACCAATAAAGGATGGGGATGCGGGGTTGCTAGCATAGGAGGGAAGTCCTTATCAATCCTTGGACTAAACTGGCAGGGGATGGAGCCATTACAGGAATCTGGAAAATGTCTTAGCCTGTGACAGAAGAATCAAATCACTGCCCTGATGAGCGGTCCCTGCAGGAGAGGAGGAGCTTGGAAAATAAAGCTTCCCAGCACTCCCTCTTCCAGCTTTATTCTTTCCTTCCACGGCTACCCCTGGGTTGGAGACCAAGCCCACAAGAAGCCGGGGGAATGCAGTCCCTCAGGGCAACCTCTCAGTGCACAGAGCAGGGTGGAGAAGGACAGAGAACAGATTCTTTCACAATCACCCAAAATGAATTGTTATGAGCTGGTTAAGGTTTGAGAAGCAACCATACCCTACCAACCCTGTTCTTAAGACTGGATATTTGCTTCTCTGGATTGGATTGTGGGACAGGCTGGGACTCTGTTATGCTGACAGCTTGCTGCTCCATCAAGGGAGCATGAGATATCCTAAGTAGGGACTAAAGATCATCAATGGATTCTTCTGCCTGATGTCTTCTGCTTTTGTAATTTGTCAGCTTGTTCATCACTTCATGGACCACACTACTGTTGGTCTGTGCCCCTCTCTGGGGCAGTACATTCAGAGTCTCCAAGAGACAAACAAGCTGAATGGATTGGCCAGTCAGCATCCAATATGGAGAAGTACTCTAAGGTACATTTCTCTGTTTGGGCCACCTCATAGCTTTTGGGTGCTGAATGGACCACCCCATGGTGCCATCAATTGTGGTTAGAAGGTGAAGTCACATGGTATCACACCTGACAACATGTGTGTAAAAACGTCTTTTAGTCCACTTTGTGAAGTGTATCAGTTAGCTATGGCTGTATAACAAACCATCCCCAAATTGCATTTGTTTAAAATAACGACCATATTATTTTGGTCATGATATTGTGGGTTGGTTAGACATCACTTCTGGTCTAGTCTAGCCTGGGTAGTCTCTGATGAGCTTTTTCATGCATTTGTGGTCCATCGGTGGGTCAGCTGATTGCTGGATGATCTAGCATGGTCCTATTCCTCCTTCTGGCAGTTTGACAACTAGAGTGGTGGATTGTTAACTAATGAGCCTTGGCTCTCTTCCTTATAGCCACTCATCCTCTAGTAGACTAGCTTGGGCTCCTTCACATGATGATCTTGGGGATCAAGTGCAGTGTGGGAGGGCAAGCCTCAATATGCAAGCACTTTTCAAATCTCTGTTTTCATCCTGTTAGCTGTTGTTTCAGGGGCTAAAGCCAGCCACTCAGTCAAATCTAGAATCATCATAGGAGGATCACACAAAAAGATGGGGAATCCTTGCATCTGTATGTGCAAATAGTCTGTCACATGCAGAATCAGCCTGTGAACACTTAAAATGCTCAGGTTTTCAGGGACTTCTCTTGGGTTCAGGCATTTCAGTTTAATATCCAGATACTTTTCATGTCAGCTCAGCTGACAGTGATAAGCCTAAACCCTCTTTCATTCATCCTTCAAAAGAAACATTTTGAGTATCACGTGGTGTAAATATTTTGAGCCTTACATGGAGAGGCTAACTGCCTTTGGACCATACCTAGGTGATTATTTGAATATTTTATTGCATTGGCTGTAACTAATTGATAAAAATAAATGTTATGGATAATAAGGTGATGCCTCATGAATGCATCAAAATCACGATAAGGAGTAAATCACTAGATGCGTATTTAGATTTGTTAAACTAGGGTTTTTGTTTTTGTTTTTTGCCGTATCTGTGCTGACTCCTTAGAAAGATTCTTCTAATATGAACCAGAAGAAAATTTCAGGACGCCATACTAGTGGGACCAATCAAGCATTTCATCAGTCTAGGAAATGAGTATAATTGTGTTGGGTGGGGCCCGATCTAAAAGTCCAAGAATATGGGTATGTGATTTCCCCAAGATGGTAAACTGAGATAATATCATAATAGAGGACTGGAAGATACATCGATACACTGGCACAATGGGATACACTCTCCCATAGCCTGGCCTTCACTCTCTTGCTAAGAAGTTCACCAAATGAAAGAAGTCTCCCCAAAGTTGGATTCATTTTCTTGGTGTAGATGGAAGTTGATGCCACTTTCCATTACCCGATTTTCCACACTGAACACCATCACCATTTCCAAATTCATTTTCTGAGACACCTCAATGCGGTCCGCCATAATGTAATGCACTATTTAAACTACCCAAATGAAAAGAGAACTAAGGGACCCTGCATTATGCAAACTTCCAGCCAACACCCCCAGCCTTCTCATCCACCCACGAGACTCCTTGAGAAATTGGAGCTCCAGATAAGAAGCGATGTACTTCCTTCTTCATTCTCTCTGATAAGCAACTAGGGCGAGAAGCAGGAACTTTTCATCTTGTGGGTGAGTAAAACTGATTAGCGTCTTTCCATAGAAAAATAGAAAATGTTTCACAGGTGATCTTGGGTCTAGAAAAATGTCTGGTATTGGAAAAATGTTCAAGGGGACCTCTTTCTATATCCTGTTGCTTTGTTTTTTGAAAGCTACTATATGGGCATCGTTTTCCAGCTTCTGCCTGGGTGATGTGTGTATTATGTGATAGTGCAGAACATACCAAAATGCCTTGGCACTCTCGACAGAGATGATGAATTGTGTATTAAGGGGCTTCAGGTGAATTAAAATCCAGGCATACCTTGTTTTACTGCACTTTGTTTAATTGTGCTTCAGATATTGCTTCTTTTTTTTTTTTTTTTTACAAATTGTAGGTTTGTGTCAAGAAATCTGTTGGCATTATTTGTTGGACAGCGTTTACTCACTTCTTGTCTCTGTGTCACACTTTGGTAATTCTAGCAGTATTTAAATTTTTCATTATTATTTTGTTTGGTGATGTGTGATAAGTGATAGGACTTGGTGGAAGCTCAGATGATGGTTAGCATTTTTCAGCAATAAAGCAATTTTTCTGTAAGGGATCTGCATTTTATTTGGACATAATGCTATTGCACACTTCACAGTTTACCGTATAGTGTAGCGGCACCTGGGTGGCTTAGTTGTTTGAGCATCTGACTTCAGGGCAGGTCATAATCTCACGGTTTGTGAGTCTGAACCCCACATTGGGCTTACTGCTATGAGCGTGGAGCCTGCTTTGTATCCTCTGATCCCCCACTATCTTCGTCCCTCTCTGGCTCATGCTCATTTCCTCTCTCAAAAATAAACATATTTTTAAAAATAGTTTATTGTCAAGTTGGTTTCCATATAACACCCAGTGCTCATCCCCACAAGTGCCAAATCAGCATTGCTAAAGGTCTCAGTGGTTCTGAAAAACATTATCACCTCTTTCACATAAAAAACTCACTTTAGTTAAACCAGTTTCAAAAGACGAAGAATTATCCTCAACTAGCCATGATTTTTTTCTTTAGTTTTTTAAATAGCAAGCTCTACGCCCAACATGGGGCTTGAACTCACAACTCCAAGATCAAGAGTCGCATGCTCTACTAACTGAACCAGCTAGGTGCCCCCAGACACAATTTCTTGACACCAAGGGTTTCCACAGTATATTTTGGAAGTAGGTTTTTGGAAGGGAAGAGAGCCATGAATCAAATACAGGAAATGGATGTTGAGGGAAGGGAAGGCACCCAAGGAATTACAGATAGAAGGTCCTCCAAGAGTCGCATGCACAGAACTTGACTCGCAATTAAATGGTTTCTCCATTGCAGAGATTGCAAGCTGGTGGCCCACCAGTTCTGCACTTAGGGAAAAAGTGGAGTTGCATGTATTTAGATAGACCGAAGGTCTTCAGTTCTCCGCAATCCTCCTTGCTTCCCCAAAAGGGCCTTGCTTACTTGTATGAACATGTTTTGCGCCTAGGAAACACTGAGGCTTGGATCTTAGACTTTATATGTGGGTTTTGGACACAGCCTGACTTCTCCAAGTCTTACCATTGCATCGTGCTCGCAGCATCACCTGGAGCAAGGGACAGACTCTTTTGGAGCCTCAGTTTCATCATTGGAGGAGTGGGAAGGTATTATATGATCCACATCACAAGGTGGCTGTGAGCTTTCAGTGAAACAGTGGTGTCAAAACACTTAGTAAAGGCCTTGGCCCACCACAGAAGTCCCATAAATGCTTTTAGGAAGTGAGAATAGAAAGCTAAGAGAAGTATGTGCAGCAAAGTTTCACTTACATGCTAGATGCCAGCACGTAATATGTGACTGCCTGTTCAGGCCATTGGGACTAAGACTTTTTTCTGGAATGGGCCTTCTGAGGCCACTACTTGGTTCCTGGGGGAGCTTCACAGGGACCTGTTAATTCTCAACACCTCTTAATAATATATCAGTCCTCAACACACAAAGTTATGGTTATAATTGGAGTCAGGAAAGAAGCATAGGAGACTTCCATCACTACCATTATCATTATAATCATCACTATCACCGCTGTCACCACCATCCCCACCATCACCACAACCACTATCATCATCACTACAACCACTGTCACCACCATCACCATAACTACCACCACAATCCAGCAATTGCACTACTAGGTATTTACCCAAAGGATACCAGACTACAGACTTGAAGGGGTACATGCACCCTGATGTTTATAGCAGGACTATCAACAATAGCCCAGTTATGGAAAGAGCCCAAATGTCCATTGACTGATGAAGGGATGAAGAAAATATAGTGTGTGTGTATGTTTGTGTGTGATGGAATGTTACTCAGCCTTCAAAACAGAATGAAATCTTGCCATTTGCAACAACACAGATGGAGCTAGAATGAATTATGCTAAGTGAGATAAGTCAATCAGAGAAAGCCAAGTACCATTGGATTTCAGTTATATGTGGAATTTAAGAAACAAAACAGATGAGCATATAGGGAGGGGTTGGAGAGGAGAGAGGGAAACAAATCACAAGAGGCTTTTAGCAATAGGGAACAAACTGAGGGTTGATGGAAGGAGGTGGGTGGGGGATGGGCCAGACAGGTGATGGGTATTAAGGAGAGCACCAGATGGGAAAAGCCCTGAGTGCTGTAAGTAAGTGATGAATCTCTGGGTTCTCTATCCCTGAAACCAATATTGCAATGTATGTTAACTAACTAAAATTTAAATTAAAAGAGAAAAAAAGGTGGGCAGAAATTGAAAGGTTTTGAGAAGCACTGGCCACATGGCTTCTGAAGTCTGTGACCATCTGAAATTGACTTTTGTGGGGCTTATTCATTCCAGGAACCCTTGCCACATCCTGTTTGAGAGTGTTTCTCAGATTGTTGCTTCTGATTTCAGTGCTATGGGAAGCAGGTGTCTGCCCCTGCTCTCAGGTGAGTGCAACAAAGAATTGTCTCTTCTCCCCACAATCCTGGTATCCTAGTAAGGGTTGTTCCCCCAAATTCGGCACTTTGTGCAGAAATGACTGTGTGAGCCAGTCCTATTAGAAACTCTTACATTGAGTCTCTTAGTTGTTCTCCCCAGCATAACTGAGACAAAGACTTGGATGTAAGTAGTTTATTGGGGAAGGGATCCCAGGAACCCACACAGGACGGAGTGGAAAATGCCAGATGGGGCAGAGACAAGAGCAGATGAAGGGTGTGTTACTGTTAATGATAGGTTACCTCTGTGGGTAACTGCCATTCAATGCTTCTAGGGAGCCTCCAGGAGGGAATACCTAATGTGCCTTAGCAGGGCAAGGAGACTGGGCTATACGCCCTTGGTCTTCATCTCTCACAGCTAGATCTCCACTCCAGCATAACTCCCAAACATTTCGGACTTGCCCCCCACAGGCTGCAGAAAATGCTCTCTTACTGAAAGACAGAGTAACTATCTGTATGTACAGGAGCCTCCTCAGGGGAAGACTATAAGGGGACATTTCAAGGGTCTGCTCTACTGATCAACTATCAAGAGAGTCCATGGTTGGACTACTGTAGCTTAGTACATTACAATGACCTGCGTCCATACCCACCCTTCTGCTCTGGGATTTTGAATCTTCAAGGTAATAATAAAAAACAACAACAAAAACAAAAACCACAGGAAGACTCAATACAGGTTAAGCTAGGCTTATTAGGCGATCTTATTAGCAAGCATGTGATGTCCGATATATGTCAGGTGTGGGCCAACTTTTTCTATCAAGGGCCAGATAATGACTGTTCTCAGTTTTGTGGACCATGTGGTCTCCCTCTGAACTCCCCAACTCTGCAGTGTCATGCAAGAGTACCCCCAAGCCTTCCTCCGACTAACGGGCATCGCTGTGTCCCAATAAAACTTGATTTATAGACACAGACATTTGAATTTGATGTCATTTTCACATGCCATGAAATACTCTTCTTCTTGTTTGTTTTTAACCACGTAAGAACTGTAAAAATCCTTCTTAGCTCACAAGCCATACAAAAGCAAGCAGTGGTCTGGATTTGGCCGGTGGGCCATAGTTTGCTGACTCTTGCCTCATAGGAATCAAGTAAGATTTCTTTTTTGTGAAGGAAGCATTCACAGGGAAATTGCTGGTGTTTGAGCATTTTTTGACTTACAGAAATGGCCGTGTCCTATGATTCGGCCTCATATCATGAATTCTTAAAATCATGTTTTTGTCAGTGCCCTTAATATGAAGCATAGTAAATACTACAGAGGAGGTAGAAAGAGCAGGTGTTGACCTTATCTTGTCCAAAGGATCTGTCTTGTTCTGTGATCATCCAAATGGGCCCTGGGCAGATTTCTTAATCTTCCCACTTCTGTGTGGTACAAATTCAAGTTACCTTCATTTTACTTGTCACACTTAAACCATCTGGGGGCTGATGTTAGCTGTGAAAGCAGAGGTCTCCAGATTTTAGCAAAGGATCCCAGCACAACCTGATTCTAAGGAAAGAGAAAAAAATCCAAGAAAAAATATTTTTCAAGTGCCTGGTTATTTGCCACCTATGTGTACCTTGAGGGAGTGATATTAGGAAGTATGTGGGAAAGCTTTCTGCATTTCTGAACTCATCCACAATTTTAATATAAAGCTTCCTCTAAAAATGTGGGAGACATTTTTAGATTCCCCAATTTTAACATAAAGCTTCGTCTAAAAACGTGGGAGACATTTTCAGATCATCTTCAAAATGGACCGTGTCCCAAACATGCTCATCCATTTGAAATTTCCCACAGTCTTGGACTTGGAGGTTTCTTATGGTCTGTGCTATTCAGATCTCCTCTTACTCCAGAGAAAGCACTGGTTACTGGGGGGTTAGACCTGGACTATGCCACCCCATACCTACCAGCCACGTGTGGCTCCCAAGCACTAGAAAATAGGCCAGCCTGAGTGGAGATTGGCCCCGCGTGTGAAATGCATACTTGGTTTCAAAGACTATCTCACATGTAGAAAAGAATGCAAAATACTTTACAAATAATTTGTCATATATGGATTGCGGGTTGAAATGGTCACATCCTGGCTCTATTAGGTTAAATACAATAATAAAATTAATTTCACCTGTTTTTCTCTGCCTTAAAAAATTCAGCTACTGAAAAATGTAAAAGGACACACGTGGTTCACATTATATCTCCATCAGACCCTGTGGGGCTATTGGTCTACACAAGTCGAGGTGCACTGTTGCATCTGGAAAGGAGTTGAGCAGTTGACCTTTTGGTGCTGCANTGATTTATAATGAGCTATAGGTATTTGGGCTTTGTCCCTACTTGGGGCACAGAGTTCCTAAAGCCCTTGGAATTTCCCTAGAGGAGAGTGATTGATGAAGGTGTCTCCTGTTGGTAATAAAGAGATTTGGGAAACTC
>NW_027527150.1:57630-67531 GCF_008692635.1 Crocuta crocuta
TGGGGGATGGGGAGGGACTGGGATCTGGGGGCGGGGCTGGTGGAGGGGAGCCAATCACGTTGAACTAGAAGGCTAGCCCTTTCAGCTCCACCCCCTGATTTTTGGGGCGGGGCGAGGAGCTGGAGGGTGAAGAGCAGCCAAGGCCAAGGATCTAGTCCCCTGGGCCTGAGTGAGGAAGCCTCCTGAAGACTCTAGAGGCTGCTGGGGCTGGTGAAGCAGGTCTGGGGCGAGTGGCGGCCCAGAGATGGCAAGGAGGCTCTGCGCCCTTCCCGGTACTTTGCTCCATACGTCCCCTCCCTCCCGTGTTCCTGAGTGATACCTCTTCCTAACAGGTCAGCAACCTAGTAACTGAAATGGTTCTGTGAGCTGCTCTAGCGCATTAATGCAACTCGAGGAGCAGATAACAACCTAGGCTTTCTAAGGCTTCTGAAAGGGGGGGGGCTTGTGGGAGCAAGCCTTTAACCTATGGGGTCTGCTGCTGTCTCTGGGAAGATGGTGTGGAAGTTTAGCTAAATTGGAGGACACCTAGTTGGTGTCAGAGCACTGATTGTAAGTGTGGGAAACCCCCCCCAACGCCCACACACAAACCTTCCTAGATTGAAACTGGGTGTAGACCCTCTTACAGCTGCAATCAGAGGGCCTGGGACCCGCGCTGTTAGTATATAATGCCCTTCCTGATTGCGGTGAAGTTAGCACAGGTGGGAGACGAAGCTTCTATTCCCTCCGGGCTTCAGCCAGACTGAACTGTCCCCCTGTCTCTGTTCCAGGCCTCACTGTCCTGCTGACTCTGTCAGGATCACATGTCAGGAATTCTGGAGGTGAGCTTAGTCATTGCCCAATTCCAGGGGAAGGAAATTGGGGTCTGCAACCTGCCTCACGGAGAGGGATGGAGCCCTTTTCAGGGGAGACGACATAACTCCTGCCGCCTTCTGCCTATTGCTTGCAGCTCCCAAGCACCATTTCCCCCTTTGCATCATCACTGCACCAGGTTCCATGGTGAGCAAATTGCACACACATCCCATTCAGTCCTGACCTTCCGGCAGAGGAGGTGCTGACACTGTCCTCACTTGACCCCAAGGGCCCTCTGGAGAAGTAGCAGGATCAAGGCCACACAGCTGGTGGATGGTGAACCCTGCCCTTTCTTTCCCAGAGTCTGTGTCCAACGAGGGCAGGAGACACTTGTGTTGTTACGCCGCGTCCTGGGTTGCGTCCCTCCAGAAGCAGACCCTGAGAAAAGGAGCTGAGAACAAGTCATTTATCTGGGAGGTTGTCGAGGCCTTGGGGTGATAGTGGGGTTCGTGGGGTATGGAGCTGACGACCAATAAAGAATTCTTGAAGACGTCTTTGGTGCAAAAAGATGATTTATTGAAGCACGGGGACAGGACCTGTGGGCTGGAAGAGCTGCCCTGGACCATGAGGAGAGACCGGTTTTATACTATGGAGTCCAAGAAGGTAAAGTTCAGGGGAAGTTTCCAGTGAGATTATCATATGCTAAAGAAGACTCACAGGATACTGGAAGCTTAACTAGTGTCAGGCTAAGGTTGTGTTTCCCTGTAACAAAGCAGTGACATTAAGACAGTAAGGAATTCCTGGAGCAATATTTTACTCTGCCTGCCTCAAGTAGTTGTCAATGGGCTGCAGGTTATAAGAAAATTTAGTTCTATCTACCATTTCCTTCTGCCTTTGTTTCCCACATCAGGATGGAAGGTGATGGAGACTTGGCTCCTGCAGGACCATGATCTCTATCAGTTAAACCTTTGTTATTTCCTCTTCCCTTTGTTCTTGGGCCACCTGGAGTGCCCTGGGAATGTCACACATCCCACCTGGGGATGGAGGGGGTGTTTGCAGCCTGTCAGTTTGCGGTATGCTCCATCATCACAGGTGATCCCAGGAAATGCCAGGTGGGAGTGGGAAATTACCTGGGAAGGCAAGGAGCCATAAGGGTCCATTGTCAAGCAGGTTACATGTAACAGCGGGAACTGGGATGTACTAAGGGGTGTGCACCCCGACATTATTCCCCTCGATGAGCAAGGAAGCTGTTATTTATCTTTCTAAACTTGTGGTAAAATGCACACTACATAAAATTCATCATCACGATCATTTTTCAATGTGCAGCTCAGTGGCATCAAACACATTTACACTGTGGTGTAAGTATCCCCACCTCCAGAACATTTTTCCTCTTCTGAAACTCTTCCCTGCTAAACAGTTCCCCATCATCCTTCCCACCAGCCCCAGGATCCACCATGTGCTTTCCGTCTTTAGGAATCTGACTCCTCTAGGAACCTCCTCTATGTGGCATCAAACAGTAGTCGTCCTTTGGTAACTGCTTTACTTACATCTCGTAATGTCTTCAGGGATCATCCATGTTGTAGCACGTGTTGCAACTTCCTCCTTTCTTAAAGCTGAATAACATTCCATCATGTGGACCGATCACATTTTGTTTATCCACCTGTCCGTGGACAGTTGGAGTGTTTCTACCTTTTGGCTACTGTGAAAAATGCTAAGAACACAGGTGTGCAAATATCTCTTCAAAACCCTACTTTCAGTTCTTTGGGATATATACCTAAATATAGAATTGCTGTATCATATAATAATTCTTTTTTTTTTTTGAGAACGTGCACACATGCAGGGGAGGGGCAGAGAGAGAAAATCCCAAGTAGGCTCTGCCATCAGCACAAAGCCCGATGCAGAGCTTGAACTCATGAACCATGAGCTCATGACCTGAGCCAAAACCAAGAGTCAGACACTTAACTGAGGGAGCCACCCAGGCGCCTCTCATATGGTAGTTCTAATGGAAAAAAAAAATTTTTTTTAAGACTTTTGAAGACTTTTCCACAGTAGCTGCACCATTTTACAACTGTAACCAGAGTTAGAGTTTCTCTACAGCTTGCCAACAATTTTTTTCTGATAATAAAAAAAAGCTTTAAAAAAAATTACTAACGCTTGAGTCTACCCCGCCCCTCTCCAAGTACTTCTGTGGCTTTTTTTTTAATGTTTATTTTTGAGAGAGTAAGCACAAGTGCGGAGGTCCAAAGAGAGGGGTGGAAGAACAGAGGATCCAAAGCAGACTCTGGGGGTGCCTGGGTGGCTCAGTCGGTTAAGCGTCCGACTTCAGCTCAGGTCATGATCTCACGGTTTGTGGGTTCGTGGGTTCGAGCCCCACGTTGGGCTCTGTGCTGACAGCTCAGAGCCAGGAGCCTGTTTCAGATTCTGTGTCTCCCTCTCTCTCTGACCCTCCGCTGTTCACGCTTGCGCTCTCTCTCAGATAAATAAAACATTAAAAAATTTTGTCTTAAAACTCTGTGAAGACAGCAGAGAGCCTGATGCAGAGCTCGAACTCATGAACCATGAGATCATAATCTGAGCTGAAGTCGGATGCTCAACAGACTGAGCTACCCAAGCACCACTTTTTTTTTCTTTTTTTTAAAACACACTGACTCCTGTCAGTCATTGACTGAGGGATCTGCTCCCTTGCTAACCTGCCATGTGACGACTCTGGTGGCCAGAGAAAGCCCTCAGGTGGAGAAGCACAGGTGCTGACAGTGGGAGGGTCTCCTGTTGAGCATAAGCGGTGTTGGGGGCAGAGGCTGGATGCGGCAGGGCAGACACAGCAAGCATCTGTGTGCAGCAGTGGGAGAGGTGGACAGCGGAGCTACCAGCGCCCTTCCAAAGAGGACTTCTCCTGACCACAGTATCTGAGACCTCGTAAGTGCTTACGGAATACTTCTCGAGTGAGTGAGTGAATGAATGGAACCATCCTGTGTCCCTGCAGCTCTCTGCCCCAAGTGCCCTGAAAACGCCGCCTGCTTCAACAATACCCACTGTGCTTGTAAGGATGGATTTCAGTCCACGTCTGGGGGGAAGTACATCAAGCCCCACGAGAAGTGCAAAGGTAAAGGTGGAATCCCACAATGGGTAGGGGTGTGTGTTATATATGAGTGTGCCAGTGAGATAAAGGTGGAGTCGTACTACCAGATAGAAAAGTCAGGGCTGTCTCAGTGCCCTTACAGAAGTCCCTACCCTGTGTGTCCCCCTCAGTCTCTCTGAGGCTGGCTTGATGCTCTTCTTTAGAGGAAGGTAGAGGTCCCAGGACCCTCAGTGTTTCAAGCACTGGTTTTTGTTAGTCTGAGAATCCCCAGGGGGTGGGGACCACGTCTGTTTTGTCCATTGCTGTGTGCTGAGGACAGAGAGTAATGTCACGTAACAGAGACCCAATAAAATTTTTCCAAGAGAACAAATGAATAACTTAGTGTCTTGGCACTTAATATCGTCCATGATGTGGCATCAACTTAGTATTTCAGTTTCTCTTTTCACTACTTCCTTCTGCTGCAGCCAAAAAAAAAAAAATCCTTTCTCATTTCCACAAATTCTAATGGTCTATTTGAGTACACCAAAGAGAAAAACCACTCTTGAATATTTGGTGAAGCTGGATAACTGCTTGGTGGAGTTGTGTAAATTCAGAAGCAAAGCGGACCATGGTAGACTACTTAAGATTTATTTTATTGTGGCAAAATATATGTAATGTAAAATGTACCATTTTAACCATTTTAGGTGTAGCTCTCAGTGGTATTAAGTACATGCATGTTGTTGTGTAACCATCTCTAGAAACTTCCATCTTTCCAAACAGAGATTCTGTCCCCATGAAACACTGATTCCCCACCTCCTCGCTCCCACCATCTACTCTCTGTCTCTGTGGATAGGACTCCTCTAGGGACCTCCTGTGAGTGAAATCAGACAATATTAGATTTATTTATTTAAATCATTTTTTTCAATTGTGGTAAGACATACACAACAGAATTTATCATTGCAACTATTTTTTTTACTCGTGAAACATTTTTTGTTTTTGTGTGTTTTTATTTCAGATTTTTTATGTAAATTCCAGTTAGTTGGCATGTAGCAGAATATCAGTTTCAGGTATAGGATTTAGTGATTGGTCACTTGCATGCAAAACCCAGTGCTCATCCCAACAAGTGCCCTCCTTAATCCCCATCGCCCATTTAGCCCATCCCCCCAACCTACCTCCTTCCACCAAAACTCAGTTTGTTCTATATCATTAAGAGTCTGTTTTATGGTTTACCTCTCCTTTTCCTCCCTATGTTCATCTGTTTTGTTAAATTCCACATATGACTGAAATCATATGATATGTCTTTCTCTGACTTATTTCACTTAGCATTATATATATATATGTGTGTGTGTGTGTGTGTATATATGTGTATATATATCACATCTTCTTTATCCATTCATCAGTTGATGGACATTTGGGCTCTTTCCCTAGCTTGGCTATTGTAGATAATGGTGTTATAAATATCAGGATGCATGTGCCCCTTTGAAACAGCACTTTTGTATCCTTTGGGTAAATAGTGGTGTAATTGCTGGGTCATAGGGTAATTGTACTTTTAACTTTTTGAGGAACCTCCATACTGTTTCCAGAGTGGCTGCACTAGTTTGCATTCCCACCAACAGTGTTAAGAGTGTTCCCCTTTCTCTGCATCCTTGCCAACATCTCTTGTTTCCTGTGTTGTTAATTTAGCCACTCTGACATACATGAGTCACTATAAGTATTCTTAAGTGTACAGTTCATTGGAATTAAGTGTATTCACAATGTTGTGCAACCATCCCTACCCTCCATCACCAGGACTTTTTTTATCTTGCAAAACTGAAACTCTGTCTCCACTAAACATTAACTTCCCAATTCTCCCTTCAGCAGGCCCCAGGTTCCCATGATCATACTTTCTGTCCATTAATTTGATTCCTCTAGGGACCTCCTGTAAGTGGAATCATACAACATTGGATGTATCTATTTTTAAAACTTTTTTTTAAAATGTTTTATTTATTTCTAGGAGAGAGAGAGAGACAGCATGAGCAGGGGAGGGTCAGAGAGAGAGGGAGTCACAGACTGAAACAGGCTACAGGCTCCGAGCTGGCAGTCAGCACAGAGCCCAACGCGGGGCTCGAACCCACGAACCGCGAGATCATGACCTAAGCGAAAGTCGGACGCCTAACCGACTAAGCCACCCGGGCGCCCCTATTTTTAAAACTTTTTAAAACAGCTCAGGGAATTCTGTATTACCCTTCACCCGATTCCCCTAAGGTTAGCCAACAATATGACCGAATTACAGTGATGAAAACCAGGGAATTAATATTGGTATAATGATGTTAAACAAACCAGAATTCAAACCAGATTTTTTTTTCCAGTTTCACCAATTTTTCTCCCAATGTCCTTTTTTTTTTTTCTGCTTCAAGAACCATTTCAGGATCCTGTTTAATTGCCATGCTCCTGAGTCACCAGTCTGTGACAGATATTTAGTCTTCTCATTTTCCCTGACTTTGACACCTTTGGTAGGAAATCTGAGATGCCCTTTTGCGCATTGCTTTTTTTTTTTTTTTTAACTTAACAGTATATCCTAGAAATTACTCCAATTCATGTAGAGATATTCCCCACTCTTTTATGTGGCTGTGTGGGTGAATCATAGTTTATTCAACCCTCTTCTATGTGTGAGGGCATTTTAGTTGAAGACTTAGGTTCTTCTCAATATTTGTGGGAGATATATCTTCAGGGTAGAGTCCTAGAGGTGAAGTGGCTTAGTTAAGATGTAAATCCATACCTTAGCTTGTTTAGCTACCTCAAATTTAATTCCAGGAAAGTTGTACCAATTGGCATCCCCACCAGCAACACATGAAATCACCTGTCTCCCCATCCTGCTGACAGAACATGTCAGAAGGCCTTGCCAGTATGCTAGGTGAGAAACGGTATCTCGGTAGGTTTTTCATGGTTCAGGTCATGGTCTCATGGTTCATGGGATCAAATCCCACATCAGGCTCTCTGTTGTCAGTGTAGAGCCCACTTTGGATCCTCTGTCTCTCCCTCTCTCTTCCTCTTCCCCGCTCATGCTCTCTCTGTCTCAAAAATAAATAAAAACATTTTAAAAATGGGTATAAGTAGTTAGTGGGTAGAACATGTGTGTGTTAAACATAGAATGGAATGGAGAGAACAACAGTAATAATCATGAAGTAATAAATATGTGCGAAGAAGATAGGTGCTAAATGTTTACAGCAAATAAGAGGCGTTTGATGCCCAAGATACACAATATAAACATAATATACACAAGCACTTAATATTTATGAGGTCTTAATTCAGTTACTCGTTGGTGATAACCATTCTGGCCCATGTACTTTCTAGCCAAAACACACATCCCTTAGCCCAATAAAACCCATAACAGACTAGTAGGCAAGTTGCTGCAACTGGCTATGTGTGCTTGTCCTTAGTCCTTCCCACAAAGGGAATAAGTGTGAGTCATTGATTGGCTCAGGACATCTTCCATCTGTGCTTGAGTCTCAACTCTGGTCCTTCAGATAGATGTGGCAGATAGATGTAAGATGTGTGAATATTGCACGTGCCAGGACTTAGGTAGCAAAAGGTGAACCTTATGCTTCACTTGTACCATTTCTTAAGGGCAGATGCACTTGTTTTATCTTTTTCCTCTTGCTCCTTGCTATGTGTTTTAAGTTGATTTAACAAACTGATCCAAGCATTGAAAGAACCATTCATCCTTTCTTTAGTGCTTTGGTGCACCACCATCATCAAAACTCATTATGTTCTAGGGTGGGTCTGTTGCTGGACTTTTAGTCTCTTCCACTAGCCTACTTCTCGATTCATGCACCAGCACTTGTTTTATTGAGGTATTAAAGTGTGTTTCAGCATCTAGTAAGGCAAGTCCTCACTGCAGGGTTTTCCTGGCTATTCTGCATGATTGTATCCACTGTCTTACTCCTTAAAGTCCGGCTTGATGTTTCTCACTGGAATTGTATTGGATTTTTAAATTAACTTGAGATGAACTATCACCTCTATGACACTGAGTCATCTTATCCATGAATAGGTGTTGCTTATAAATGATGCTGGGTCTTCTGGACTCCTGGTGCAAGGCATGGTGGTACAGTCTGATGAGAATGAAAAGTGATGTTTCCCCTTGATTTGCAGATATTGATGAGTGCAAGACTGGGCTGGCAAAGTGCAGCAAACAATCCTACTGCAGAAATGCAATTGGAACTTACTACTGCAGCTGTATCCCAAACTCTTCATTCAACTTTGTGGCTGGCTTCTTTACGTTCAGTTATAAAGAGTGTTATGGTAAGGATTTCCAAAAACTCTTTCCAATGTGAAAAAGGAGGGGAGAGGGAAGATTTTGAAAGCTCCATCCATTTCAGGCCAGGATAAGAGAGCACAGCTGTGTCCTGGCTCTTATCTTGGATCCCCCTGTTATCCCTGGTAATCTTTTTTCAAAAGGCACCACCCAAGCCCCCAGCACCAATCACTGTCCCTGCATAGCTGTCTTATTAAGAGTAAGTCTCTTGTCTGGGTCTCTTTACTGGGCTTCCAAGATGACATCTGATTTTCCGCTACACTTCCCTACTTGTTTCTCCTCTGCTTACTTTATTTTTTTATATTTTTTTAATGTTTGAGAGCGCAAGAGACAGACAGGGCATGAGCAGGGAAGGGGCAGAGAGAGAGGGAGACACAGAATCTGAAGCAGGCTCTAAGCTCTGAGCTGTCAGCACAGAGCCCAACACGGGGCTCAAGCTCACAAGCCAGGAGATCATGGTCTGAGTTGAAGTCAAATGCTCAGACAACTGAGCCTCTCAAGCCCCTCTCTCCCCTGCTTACTTTAAATCCAGTTTCTATATTTGTCTATATGCTAAACCTTATGAGTTCACATGATACCTCTGATTCTTATCCATCATGGCTTGTTCTAGCCTTTCTTCTGTCCTTTTTTGTAACTGCTTCTCTGACATGAGAACCTGGTTCTTACTCACCAGAACATGTTTGGTTACCTGTTTGCTCATTCTTATTTTGAGTTCATTACATTGGACTTCTGGCTCTACCACTTAACCAGCTGACTTCTGGGTAATCCCTAATTTCTATATGCCTCACCTGTAAATGGGAATAACAATAGCACCTACTGTATGAGTTAAGTGTTACTGCATAATAAATTGCCCCAATGGCCATGGCTTAAAAGAATACCTATTTTCCCAGAGTCTCTGTAGGCCAGGAATCTGTACATAACTCCCTTGGGTCCTCTGCTACAGGGTTTCTCACAGCTAGAGTCAAAGTGTTGGGCACGGATGCAGTCTCATCTGAAGGCTCACCTGGGGACAGATCTGCTTTCAAGCTCACTCGTGTGATTGTTGACAGGATTCAGTTTTTTAAAGGCTACTGGGTTGAAGGCCTCAGTCCCTTTCTGCTGGTTGATGAGAGGCTGCCCTCAGTCCTGAGATCTGTCAGCCTCTCTGGCTTGCTTTGCTATAGCAAGCACATGAGAATAGCTGGAAAGAGAATGCAAACAAAAGAGAAGTTGGAGTCTTTTATAACCCAGTCTCAGCAGTGACATCCTATCACTTTTGCTGAGTTTTATTCATTAGCAGTGAGTCACTGGGTCTGATCAGGGGGAGGAGGGATCTAAGTGACAGAGATCACTGAGTTATTTCAGAAACCTGCTTACCTCATGTACTGGGTGGAATAAAATCTCCCCAAATTCATGATTTGGAACCTAGAGACATGATCTTATTTGGAAAGAAAGTCTCTGTGTATCTAATAAAATCAAAATGAGATCATACCAGATGAGGGTGGGTCCTCAATACAATATGACTGGTGCCCCTATAAGAAGAGGGAAATTTGGGGGTGCCTGGGTGGCTAAGTCAGTTAAGCCTCTGGCTCTTCATTTTGGCTCAGATCATGATTTCATAGTTCATGAGATGAAGCCCTGCATTGGGCTCCATGCTGACAGCACAGAGACTGCTTGGGATTCTCTCTCTCTCCTCCACCTCTCTGCCCCTGCCCCACTGGTGCATCCTCTCTCTCTCTCTCTCTCTCTCTCTCTCTCTCTCTCAAATAAACTTAAAAAAG
>NW_027527150.1:67713-133580 GCF_008692635.1 Crocuta crocuta
CTCTCTCTCTCTCTCTCTCTCTCTCTCTCTCTCTCTCACACACACACACACACACACACACACACACACAAATAAACTTAAAAAAGAAGATAAGAGGGAAATTAGATGTAGAGACACATACACTCAGAGGGACATGCAAAGACAAACACAGAGGTTGGGGTTCTTTTCCACCAGCCAAAGAACAGAGAAGATTCCTTGAAACCACGAGAAACTAGAAGAAGCAAAGAGGGATCTTCCTCAGAACTTTCAGAGAAAGTGTGGCCCTGCCTATAACCTTGATTTTGGACTTTTAGCCTCAAGAACCATGAAAACATAAATTTCTATTGCTTTAAGCCACCCAGTTTGTGGTACTTTATTATAGCAGCCTTAGGAAATGATGAATACACCTCACCTACCCATTTTGATTATTAAGGTGTACAAAATATTCAGTGCAGTGTTAGGCACCTAGGAAGGCTCAATAAATATGAAGCCCCATAAGCCTGTTCTGGAAACTTCTGTGTTTCTTTACATGAGATAGTGTGTATTAAGGCACTTTATATACCATGTTGTGTACACAACCGCAGGAACTACTATTGCTTCTATAATATTAACCCAGTTAACACCCATTCCTTCAGGAAGCCTTCTATGCACCCTGTATGTGCCAGGGTTTCTCTGTGTACTCCCAAGTTATCTCATCCTATTTATTAAGAACATGCTGGACTCTTACAATGACTTAAACATTTATTTGTTATTATTTACCTAGTGACTCTCCCCACCAGATTTCAAACTCCTTTGTCTCTTTATCAACGTATACCCATAAGGTTTAATACTGTTCTTGGCTTTTAGTAGGTGTGCAATAAATACTATTGACTGAATTATTGAGCTGGAAGCCTCACTCTAATTTTTAAATACTACTGTAGAAGATTTTAGGGACTTCTTAGAGGGGACTTGGGCAAGGATGGGAAGCATCAGAGAAAGACCCAACTTGAGAGTGATTGGAAGAGAGATGTGAGCCAGGAGTGTTATCTCCCACACCCCACTCAATGGCTACTTTTATTTCCAGAGGCCACTGGTGAGGAGATCCCATTCTCCGAGGACATTCTGGTAAGTGAGGTGAAGCCCATGTTTGGGAGACAGCTGGCCAGTCTTGTCTTGTCATTCTCTCATTCAAATAACTACGATGGCTCCCTCTGCCTTTTAGTTCACACCAGTTGTTACATAGGAATGATTTTGTCCTCTCTCCCAGGGTACCTCAGGAAATGCCAGAGGACATTTCTGATGGTCACAACTAGGGTGTTACTAGCACTGAGTGGGTTGTGACCAGGGATGCTGTTAAGCTACATTATCTGGTCTCCAATGTTAATGGATATTACAAAAATATGGGAAAGAGTTTCAGTGCCTCAGCTGTTTTTCAAAGACCGGCTCCAGACATCTAGAGCTTCATTCCACCCCATCACCACTTCCCATCCCTTGTCTTCCTCTGTAAAACACTTTTTATGAGTTTCAGACACCTCACCCTTTCGGCCCTCGTGTTCCTATAAATACAATGGAGTGAATGATTCTCCCTTCACAGGGCTGTTTGTGATAAGTGAGAAGACACACTTCAGGTTGAAAGCAGAAAGTTTTGCTTTCTAGGCTCACACAACCATGCTCAAGTAAATTCCTGCTTTCTTAAGTTCTAGGAAGAGTCTACCTAATTAGCTTTATTTCTTTGAAAGGAAATTCTGACGAACAATGGAAGCAAAAATCAGATTGCAAAAGCAGCTACCCGAGTACTTCAAAAGGTGGAACTGATGATATGGACTAAGACCTTAGCTTCTCCAGGAAAGCATGAGAATTCTACACTTGGTATAGGTAAGAAACAGAACACTTTCCTTATGACCAAAAAATTTTATGAGCGTGATCTCTTGTCCGACTTTGTGTTTATATGTTTATGTGACATGGAGAATTCATTCAAGGGATTCTTCCCAAATGCATACCTGATCCAAGGTGACTCCTGGGGAAACTCTTAAGTGTTCAGCTTCTCTTGCTTAAAAACCAGAAGTTCCCCCATTACCAGGTACTCTAGTATAAGATGATTTAAATATTTTTAAATCTTTAAATACTGTATATAAAGGCTGAGCTGCTCACCCTAGTTTGAACTTCAGGAAGCATGGCCATCTCCTCTCTTACCCTGGGTTGCTGTGGCAAGTGTGTGCTGCTTAGGTCATTTTGACCATCTCATCCCCATCAGCCAGAGACATGCGGGGGAGTGCCATCTGGTCTACCTTGAATGCAGAAAAGGAAATCACCAGTAGGGGGCCTTTCAAAGAAGAGTTCTATAAGAAATTTTAAAAAACAGTTTATAACGGAGGTCCATGGGGGAGAAGAAGGGGAGAAATGGTGGGGAAAAGGGAGAGAGGCAAACCATGAGAGACTCTGAATGCTGAGAACAAACTGAGGACTCATGGGTGTGGGGGGGGGAGGAGGGAGATGGGCATGGAGGAGGNTTACACATAGCCAAGATGTCATTCTTTCTCATTGCCATGTAGTATTCCATTGTATAAATATACCACATCTTCTTGATTCATTCATCCGTTGATGGACACTTAGGTTCTTTCTATGTTTTGGCTATTGTTGAGAGTGCTGCTATGAACATTGGGGTACATGTGCCCCTATGCATCAGCACTCCTGTATCCCTTGGGTAAATTCCTAGCAGTGCTACTGCTGGGTCCTAGGGGAGCTCTATTGTTAATTTTTTGAGGAACCTCCACACTGTTTCCCAGAGGGGCTACACCAGCCTTCATTCCCACCAGCAGTGTAGGAGGGTGCCCATTTCTCCACATCCTCACCAGCATCTAGAGTCCTCTGATTTGCTCACTTTAGCCACTCTGACTGGCGTGAGGTGGTATGTCTGTGTTTTTGATTTGTGTTTCCCTGATGATGAGGGACGCTGAGCATCGTTTCACAAGAAATTTGATATGTGTGAGAAATGGGCAAAGCAGGACTCATTTTCTTAATGTTTCCAGCTTATGAAACCAAGAGGTGCAATGACACCAGTGAGAAGACTCTTCTGGAGGCTGGAAATAACACTATGGATATCGACTGTTCTGATGCTTTCAGAGGAATCCTGGGAGGTACTGTGTTTAAGATGGATTCTCCTGCCCTCCAAATTCTAGGCACTGTTGTCTCATTTCCAGGTGGATGGACCAGGAGGTGGGAACTTACAAAGTTTTCGAGACAGGGCGGACTCTTCATGGTGATCACTAATCAGGCAATTTGAGGGACATACTTGGTGTGTGTACTTTATGACACACTGAAGTTCATACAGGGGTCCCTTGACATGCTTCCTTAAAAGGGACAGGCTGACGTATGCTCTGTTCCCATATGATGGTCTGAAAAGACAGCACTCGAAGGTGGCAGATGATTGTTGCCTTGAACACTCTTTCCCTTGAGAAGTATTTTATTTTATTTTTAATTCTCTTTAATGTTTATTTTTGAGAGACAGAGACAAAGCATGAGCAGGGGAGGGGCAGAGAGAGGGAGACACAGAACCTGAAGCAGGCTCCAGGCTCTGAGCTGTCAGCAGAGAGCCCAACTCAGGGCTCGAACCCACAAACTGTGAGATCATGACCTGGGCTGAAGTCAGACACTCAACCGACTGAGCCACCTAGGTGCCCCAAGAGGCATTTTATAATCACCCTATTTAAAATAGCCCCCCAGTCTTCCTCTGTACTATGAATTGGTAAACTTTATCTGTGAAAGGACTAGCTAGTAAATATTTTTTTCCTCAAGTTTTCGTTTAAATTCCGGTTAGTTAACATATAGTGTAATATTAATTTCTGGTGTAAAATTCAGTGATTCATCACTTACATACATGCCCCGTGCTTATCACAACAGGTGCCCTCCTTAAACCCCATCACCCATTTAACCCATCCCCCTGCTCACCTCCCTCCATCGGCCCTCAGTTTGTTTTTTATAGTTAAGAGTCTGTTTTATGGTTTGCCCCTCTTTTTTCCTTTTCCCCGTGTATTCATCTATTTTGTTTCTTGGATTCCACATGAGTGAAGTCATATGGTATTTTTCCTACTCTGCCGGACTTATTTCTCTTAGCATAATACACTCGAGTTCCATTCACATCTTTGCAAATGTCAGGATTTCTTTCCTTCTTATGGCTGAGTAATATTCCGTTGTATATATATTTACCACATCTTTATCCATTCATCAGTTGGTGGGCATTTGGGCTCTTTCCATGATTTGGCTATTACGTACCCCTTCAAATCAGTATTTTTGTATCCTGTGGGTAAATACCTAGTAGTGCAATTACTAGATTGTCGGGCAATTGTATTTTTGACTTTTGGAGGAACTCCACACTGTTTTCCAGAGTGGCTGCACCAGTTTGCATTCCCACCAGCAGTGCAAAAGGATTCCTCTTTCTCTGCATCCTCACCAACATCTGTTGTTGCCTGAGTTATCAATTTTAGCCATTCTGCCAGCTGTGGGGTGGTATCTCATTGTGGTTTTGATTTGTATTTCCCTGATGATCAGTGTTGTTGAGCATCTTTCCATGTACATGTTGACCATCTGAATATCTTCTTTGGAAAAATGTCCTGTTTTCGGCCCATTTTCATCTGGATTATTTATTTTCTGGGTGTTGAGTTTGATAAGCTCTTTATAAGATTTTGGATACTAACCCTTTATCAGATATGTCATTTGTAGATCTCTTTTTCCACTCTGTAGGTTGCCTTTTTTGTTGATTGTTTCCTTCACTGTGCAGAGCTTTTTATTTTGATGAAATCCCAATAGTTAATTTTTGCTTTTGTTTCCCTGGCCTTGCTTGCACAAGGTGATCTTTGTTAGAACTACTCAACCCTGACCTTGTAAGGGAGAGCAGAAATAGATGATATGTAAATAAAGGGGCATGATTGTGTGCCAATCAATTGTGTGTAGGGTAAATTTGACTCTCAGGTCATAGTTTGCCACCCCTACTTTATCCCATCATCTTATTTACATTTCTGCCCAGAATCCATACTATGTAATATTTTCTTAGTTAGTTTGTTGTTCATCTCTCCCACTATAATATCAGCTCTCTGATGGCAGGAATTTGGCCTGTCTTCTTTACTGTTGTATCATAATGCCTAAAACACTATCTGGGACACACTAGATGCTAAGTAAATATTTGATGAATGAACAAATAAATAAATCAATGAACAAAGGCATGAAAAATATTTCAAAGAGAAAGATGTGGTTCTCTGGAGAGAGTGAAATACCAACTGCATTTTCTTCAAAAAATCCCCAGCTGGACCCAGTGATTAATCTTCATTCCTTATTGTGGGCTGTCTGATGGAAGAGGGGGAGGAAAAATATCTTAAAATGAGTTGATTTTTAAAATGGAGTAAAGAATAATATAGGTGATAAGTGGATTTGACTAAAACTGGGATGGTGGCCAATGAATAATTGCAGTTTAAGAACTATTACATTATGCGGGGCACCTGGATGGCTCAGTTAGTTAAGCATCCAGCTCTTGATTTCAGCTCAGGTCAAGATTTAGTGGTTTGTGGAATAGAGCCCTGTGTTAGGCTCTGTGCTAGCAGCGTGGACCCTGCTTGGAATTCTCCGTCTCCTTCTCTCTCTGCCCCTCCCCGACTCATGCTCACATACATACATACATACATACCTTTTTTAAAAAAAAATGTTACATCATGCTACAGAGCATCATAGGTACATTTACCTTCTGTGAATTATTCTTGCATGAAAAAGGGAGGGAGAGAAAGCGAGAGAAATGGAGAAAGACAGAGGGAAGAATGAGAGAATGAATAAAATAGAATGCATCATCCTGCATATCTTCCCATACTTTTCTAAATTGGGTATCCCAGAGTGAGCTTGAGATGAACAATGGGAAGGTGTGGTTTCCTCATCCTACTTGAGTTCCACCTGCCCTTCTGAGACAAACATCTTGCCTCATGGCCCTGATTTTGACATCTAACAGCTCATGTATATTTTTACAATACATCACGGGGTATTTTGCATGTATATCTCTTATAATGTGTGGTGCATTATATGTATAGTGCATTATAATATGAATATACATAATATATATATTCATATGTACTACATATATAAAGTGCTACACCTGAAACCACACATAATGTATTGATGAGGCAACATAAGAGATTTCCAAGGGTGATTTTGACTATATGTAACATCTGCCTTACGACTCACACAAGATACTAGTGTACCAATTTCCCATAATATGGATGCTTTCTAAAGCGATTTCTCTTCTGTTTTCTCAGATAAAAGTGCAGTTACACTTATCACTTATCAATCTCTTGGGGATATTCTGAATGGATCCTTTTTTAATGATGGAAGAGGGACACAGGAAGTGAAACTGAACTCTCGTGTCACAAGTGGCACCATTGGTATGATGGAAAAAGTAGATCTCTCTGAACCTGTGTCCCTGACCTTCCAAAATTTACAGGTGAGCAGAATCTGGGCTGGGTCTCTATGCATTACCTCAAAGAGGTGTGTTATTAGGGTTCTGGCAAGAAACTGAATCCAACTCTGCTTATTCAGAGTTAAGAGAACCAACAAGAAATGTTAAGGCACCCAGAGATTGCCACCAAGGGAAGTTATGATCATATTTATGCCTAAAAAGGCAATGAAGGGATGAGCATTGTTGAGACCAGTGAAAGCTGGAGGCATGTAGGAGGGTTAGCTTGCCGAGACAGAGGCATCCTGGAGCAGAAGAAGCATCTAGAAGAAACATCTGACCTCCTCCTCCTTTCATCTAAGGACTTCCCACTGGTTCCTCTCACTGGTTGTCCCAGTGACAAGGAACCTGGGTACAGCAGTTCATAAGGGTCAATCCCTGGGGCTCTGAGATGACCAAAGGAGGGCAGAATAAATGAAGAATAAACCCCACAGTAAATGTGGTCATAGGAAAGTCTTCCCTACAAGTGTTCTCCATGATGGGATTTTCCCATTCCGGTTTCCAATGCCATGCATCTGTGACTAACCTATAAAATTGAGATAATAAAACCAGAAAGAGCTCTACTTTTATGCTATTCTCTTTCCAGCCTGGTGGTGCAAGAGCAAAATATTTCTGTGTCTACTGGGATGGATCAGAGGACGGGGGCACCTGGTCGACGGAGGGTTGCTTTCATGTGGGCAGCAACGATTCACACACCCAATGCGAGTGCTTCCACCTTTCCAGCTTTGCTGTTCTCATGGCTCTTGTTCCCAAGGTACCAAGATCCATGACCTGGAGTCTGGAGTCTGACTGTGTCCTACAAAGGGTGAGGTCGTCCTATTCATGTCTAGAAAAGGACTCTAAGATAAGGAATCAAGTGGCAGTGGCTCCCTTGAGAGGTAATTCCAGGAAGTACCAGTAAAGGGACTGGAGAAATGAAATGAGGGGAAAAAAAACCAAAACAGATGCTAATGCAGACAGCATTATGAAGCCAGTCACCACCATGGGCATTTGGAACTTAATTCTGGGAGCCAGTGTGGGAGAAACACCTGAGTCATCCTAACAATAGCAGGAGAGCTGGGGTATTTATATACCACCTCTTCTCAGGCATTGGTTGAAAGCTGTACCCAGGGAGTTTAATTCTGGCATGGGCATGGGCAGAGTATGCTCAACCTATCAGATCAAGTCCTCAAACATTGGACAGTTGGGTGTCAGCCCCTATAGGGGTGGAGTCTAAGATGATCTGGAATCAAGCATCCATTACTCTGCAAGCAGTAGTTACAGCTGGTCAGATGGGAAGGAAGGCCACTGACTGTCACTAATGAAAAAGCAAATCTCCTTCAACTTCCCTGGTCCCAACTACGGCTAGGACAAGCTACATTTAAAGAAATTTGCCTAATTTATTCCCCTATTTCTTTTTAGCTCTCATTTATTGAACATTTACTGTATGACAACCATTATATTGCACATTTAAATGCATGACCTCATTTTATTCATTTGACAAATTTGTGTAGGACGGCCTACATAGCCTGGATATTGTTCTAGGCATTGAAGATACAGCAGAGAACAAATCAGATAAATCCCAGCCTTCACAGAGATGACTCTATGTTGCTCTGTAGGGTCACCAGCCACATGTGGCCATTGGGCACTTGAAATGTGGCTAATGTCACTGAAGAATCAAATTTTTAATTAAAAAAATATTTTAGAGTGTGAGCAGGGGAGAGGGGCAGAGGGAGAGAGAGGGAATCTTAAGCAGGCTCTGTGCTGAGCATGGATCGGGGCTCGATCCCATGACCCTGGGATCATGAACTGAGCTAAAATCAAGAGTCAGATGCTCAACTGACTGAGCCACCCAGATGCCCCTCCCTAAATGTTAAATTTTATTTAATTTTAATTTATTTAAATTAAGCAGTGTGAAATGTTTTTCCATTAAACACCACTTCATTGGTAAGACTTCATTTCACTTCTATCATCAAAAATAATAGCATCTGAATTCGGTATGAAATACACACTGGCTCTTGAAGACTTACTATGGAAAAAGTACCAAAGATATCATTAATTTATTTACACTGATTTTAATTTATTTTTTTAAAATATTTTTATTTATTTCTAGGAGAGAGAGAGACAGCGTGAGCAGGGGAGGNTTGATCTCTTGGTTCTTGAGTTCGAGTCCCACATCAGGCTCTGTGCTGACGGCTCAGAGCCTGGAGCCTTCTTCGGATTCTGTGTCTCCCTCTCTCTCTGCCCTCCCCTGCTCATGCTCATTCTGTCTATCTCTCAAAAATAAATAAGTGTTGAAAACATTTTTAAAAATTTTTAAATGTTTATTTTTTGAGAGAAGGGGGAAGGAGCAGAGAGAGGGAGACATAGAATCCAAAGTAGGCTCCAGGCTCTGAGCTGCCAACACAGAACCCAATGCGGGTCTCAAACTACACAAACTGTGAGATCATGACCCAAGCTGAAGTCAACCTTCAACCGACTGAGCCACCCAGCACCCTCTTTTCACATTTTAAAATCTGTGGGTGTTGGGGGGGAGGGGGGATGATGGGCATGGAGGAGGACACTTGTGGGGATGAGCACTGGGTGTTATATGGAAATCAACTTGAAAATAAACTATTTGCAAAAAAAAAAAAGATAATATGGACTATTGATACAAAACACTAGGAACTGAGGAATATAGGTTAGTTTCTAGTAATATCTAATATCTCTTGTATTTTTGCTGAAATAGATTTACTGGCAACCCAATCAAATAGCTCTCAAGACTGCCCATGGCATTAGGTTGAGTAATTGTGCCCAGAGGAAGCAACACAATAAAATAGAGTGTTTTTCCTAAAATAATATCTGAAATTTTGACTGAGGTTAGACTTCCCATAAGCCGGGCTGGAACCTAATTTTCAGCTTCTCCCTCCTTTGGCAACATCAACTCAGACAAATCTTAGGCTTACTGGGAGTTTATATGAAGACTGCCGAGCACAACACCATAACTAAAAGACCTTGATAACATAATAAAAAATAAAATACTTAATAAAATAATAAAAATATCTTTAATAAAATGTAATTATAAAATGTAAAAAAATAAATAAAATCTGTGGCTACTAAAAAATTTCAAATTCTACATGTGGCTCACATATTTCTATTCAACAGCACCAGGCTAGTGGTTTTGATTTTTCAATAACCTTTTGTGCAAAACGCTATTAGTGCACCCATTTTGAAGACGGGAATATCAGCTCTCAGAGAAGTTATGTCAATTGTTGGAGGGACTAAACTGGGACACCCATCTGGCTCTACATCAGGCACATAACCACAGAGCTGGAAACTGTAACAGATTCTTCACTTTGGCTCATAGGTGGATCCTGTGCTGACTATGATCACCTATGTGGGGTTGAGCCTCTCTCTACTGTGCCTCCTCCTGGCAGCCCTCACCTTCCTCCTGTGCCAACCCATCCAGAACACCAGCACCTTCCTCCACCTGCAGCTTTCCATTTGCCTCTTCCTGGCCCACCTGCTCTTCCTTACAGGGATTGATCAAACTGAACCTGAGGTATGTGCTATTTTGTCTGTTGTCATAATCAAATCTATCCATCTTCTCTTGAGCAAGGATGGGGAGAGAGGCAAGAGTCAATAGATGGTATTAGGGGGAAAAGCAAGTTTCCATTTCAACTCTCCTCATCTGTAACTCTGAATAAGACTGGTACTTTCTGAGACGTCATTTAGCAAGCTGATTGAGAGTCAGACTGATGGCACTAACCAAGGTAACAGTAGTTGCTGTAACAAACTCCGAAATGTCAGTGGCTTAGGACAAGAGTGGTTAATTTCTCCCTTATGTATCCATAGAGGGTGAACAAACAGGTTTGGAAGGTGTCGTCTATCCTCCAACTTCAGGCTGACGGAGTCTTCTTTATCTTTCATATAAAGCTTTCAAGGTTGTCTGAGAGTCCTTTCCATCTTAGCCAAATGAAAAGAGAAAAGAACAAGGCAGAGTCCCGTGAGGGAAGTTTAATGAGCCATCTTGGAAAATGGTGCACATCACTTCCCTTCACATCCTATTGGCTACAAATCAGTGACATGGTCACACCTGACTACAAGGAGTGCTGGGAAATGTAGTCTCTGGCTGGGAAGTCCCATCCCAGTGACAAGTCTATAGTCTGGAATCAGGGGTGGAGGGAGTCTTGAATTTTGGGTAGACAGTGGCTTTGCCACCGTTAGCTTTTGTTTTCATCACAGTTAAGTTCATCATCATATCCAGGAAGAATTGGAGCTAAATGTTTTCCAAAGCTCCTTTTAACCCTAAAAGACTATGATCTCATACCTAGAAGTTATGAAAGCACTATTAACCCCCTTCCCTGGAAGGCAGTATATTGTTACAGTCAAGAGTTAAGTATAGTCTTTAAAGATGGTGTGGATTTCGAATCCATTTTTATTTTTTACTAGCTGTATGATCTTAGGTGAGATTTTAACCTCTTTGGGCTTTAGTTTCTTCATTAGAAAATGGGAAGAAGTTGGCAAATGATGAGGCTGAGGCTGGCCCACCTTCCTTTTTTGTAAAAAAAAAAAAATCTATTTTGTAAAATAGTCTGTTTTGTTTATTGGAACCATAACCACCACTGTCTGAGGGCTAGAGAAGGATGGCCCAGCTCAAATAGATGAAGCAAATTCTCTTTCTCCTCCATAAAAATTTAATTTAGGTCGTCTGTCGATTGGATGATGCCCACCCTCATTGGTGAGGGTAATTGCTCAGTTTACTGATTCAAATGGTAATATCTACCTGAAACACCCTCACAGACACACCCAGGAATAATGTTTTACCGGTTATCTGGGCATTTTCCTTAGCTCAGTCAAGTTGACACAAAAACTTAAGCAGCTCACCTACCCAAAGGATAAGGGCCATGGAATATTCATCTACCAACTCTCATCTGTCATAGATTTAAGGACTTCATGTGGTATATATTCCTCAGCACTTCTGGCCTGCCCCAACCATGGGGTAAGGATAAGCATGGGGCCAGGGAGAGCGCCCCCAAAATGTTTTGCCCTCGGGCAAAATGTCACAGGTGTTAGAATTGAAAATGCAGGGGGCACCTGGGTGGCTCAGTCAGTTAAGTGTCTGACTTTGGCTTGAGTCATGATCTCACAGTTCGTGGGTTCGAGCCCATGTTGGGCTCTTTGCTGACAGCTTGGAGCCTGCTTCAGATTCTGTGTCTCCCTCTCTCTGCCCCTTGCTCGTTCATGCTCTGTCTCTCTCTCTCTCAAAAGTAAATAAGCATTAAAAAATAATAAAAAGAAAATGCAGGTCAACATCTAGGAAATGATCAGGTTGAGACAACACTCTTAACCCTTGTCTCCCCGGCAGCTGCTGTGCTCCATCATCGCTGGGGTGCTGCACTACCTCTACCTGGCCTCCTTCACCTGGATGCTCCTGGAAGGGCTGCATCTCTTCCTCACCGTTAGGAATCTCAAGGTGGCCAATTACAGCAGTGCAGGCAAATTCAAGAAGAGGCTCATATGCCCTTTAGGCTATGGGGTTCCCGCTCTGATCGTGGCTGTGTCTGCAATAGTAGGACCCCACAATTATGGAACATGCGATCGGTAAGAATGACATGTGCCTTAAGGTGGAAATGGCGCCCGTGGCTGATACAAGATCTGAAACCAAAAATCATTTCAGTGCATTTGCACTTCAAACCAGTCCTCCTCCTCCTCCTTTTTTTTTTTTTTAACCAGAATTCTATTTTCTCTTAAAAAACCTAGAGCAATGGTTCTCAGCATCTTTGGGGTTGGGTCCTTTTAAGAATTTTGATAAAATTTAGGGCCTATTTCCCCAAATAGGGGAATGTACCTTTCAGACAAATGTACTTACACATAAAATTTTGAACTCACTTTAGGAAATTAGGGAGAATGAGAGACTCTTGAATGCCGATAACAAACTGAGGGCTGATGGGAGTGGGGGAGAGGGGAAGGGGCATGATGGGCATGGAGGAGGGCACCTGTAGGGATGAGCACTGGGTGTTATATGGAAATCAACTTGACAATAAACTATTTAAGGGAAAAAAAGGAAATTAGGGAGAAAAAAGCACATTTGGGAAATTCAGGAACACAAAAGTCCTCTATGTTCTATAGGATTCTGAAAAAGAGTAGGTTGAATAGGTTGAGGTTAATCCCCCAAATGTAAAGAGTAATTAACAATAGTGATAAATCTAGAGGTCCTGTTCTGTATCAGAAATAATGCACTATTATTCTCCCAATGCTCCTGTGGAATTGGCACTGTTCATTACCTCATACACAGGACACTGGGGCTTAGTCCATCTAAGAAACTTTCTCAAGGTCACAGCTAAAAAGAGAATAAGTTCAGAATTCCCAGGGCAGCATTTTAAGCCATGTTTTGCTGCCTGACTAAAGAAGTTTACAAAGCTCTGCAAAGTTAGTTGAAAAAGCTAGTATTTTGGCAATGGGGCTTAGGTTACGAAGTAGATATGCATGTGCTAAAGCATCATGTATGAAGGTGTCCCTCTTGAAGGGAAAAAGGTGGCCCATCTCCAGCTCAAACCATATGTCCTGCCAGAATGATTCTGGAGATACAGTGGCAGCGTAGATCAGGGGTTGGCAAACTTTCTATAAAAAGCCAAATCGTAACTGTTTTTGTCTCTACAGGTCATATGGTCTTTGTGGCAATTACCCAGTGCTGGCCTTGTAGTGAGAGAGAAGCCAAGTCACAGACAATATGTTAACGGATGAGTGTGGCTGTGTTTCAATAAAACTTTATCTATAAAAACATAGGGTGTAGGGGTGCCTGGGTGGCATAGTCAGTTAAGCATCCGACTTTGGCTCAGGACATGATCTCATAGTGCGTGGGTTCAGGCCTCGCATTGGGTTCTGTGCTGACAGCTAGCTCAGAGCCTGGAGCCTATTTCAGATTCTGTGTCTCCCTCTCTCTCTGACCCTCCCCTGCTCATACTGTCTCAGAAATAAATAAAAAACATTAAATTAAAAACATGGGGTGGACTGAATTTGCCCTGTGGGCTATTGTTTACAACCCTTAGAATAGAACTTAAGTGTAGGAGCTTTTCTCCTCACTGAGTGTTGACAATTGCTTGTTACATTGACCAATTTTATGCTGCGAGGTCTCTGGTCAGAATAAATTATGCTAACTTTGCCAACACAAGCCATGACGTAATAAAAAGTGTTTGGGCAACAGGGTACTTGGTATATGGAACATATTTATTTTGTGTTGGTAGGGTTTTTTTGTTTTTGCTGTAGCTAAATTGCTACTTGTACTCTTTCTTTTTTTTATTTTTATTTTTTTATTTGTATTTTTTAATAGTTTATTGTCAAATTAGTTTCCACATAACACTCAGTGCTCATCCCCACAAGTGTACTTGTACTCTTTCTTATAGCAGTCAATATTATTAGGGTACTATTTATTGAACCTTACCACTTTGCCAGGAACTGTGCTCAAAACTGTATGCGCATTATCTCATTTAATCTTTCCTACAAGATCTATATTAGGAAAACTGCAAAAGTCTGATGAAAGAAATAAAAGAAGTTTCAAATAAATGGAAAGATAGTCCATGTTCATGGATAGGAAGACTCAATATTATCAAGTCAGTCAGTCGTTTCTTCCCAACCTGATCTGTTGATTCAATGCATTCTCAATCACAGTCTCAGAAAATTATTTTGTAGATATTGATAAAATGACTCTAATGTTTATACAGAGAAGCAAAAGACCCTAAATAGCTGCCATAATATTGAAGGAGAGCACAGTCGTAGGACTGACCCTACCTGACTTCAAGACTTGGCATATAGCCATAGTAATTATTTAATCTTTTCAATACTTCTATTTGCCCGCACTTTACACTTGGGGGAAACTGATGCTAAGAGCACATGGCATGTGTTGAATGAGGACCCATGTCTGATTCCATCTAAAGTCCTGGCTCTGAACTAAATGATTCCTGGCACTGGTTGGATCTTGCTATAGGAGTCTGAATTCAAGACCTTTGTCTTCTGAGAAATAGGCAGCTAATACATACCTTTCTCTCAACAGCTGCTGGCTCAAGCATGATAAAGCATTCATCTGGAGTTTCATGGGACCAGTTGCAGTCATTATCTTGGTGGGTGACTAGTGATAGTTATTTATTGGTGCCCTGCCCTGGGTTGGCCAAGCATAGTGTGTTTCTTTCTGTTAAAGCAAAAGTGAGGTGAAGATAAAGAAGATAAAGTCTAATGTGATTTATCCGTCTTCCTGAAAACACCGTCTTTATGTCTCTTTCCCAGGCTCCCTCCTGGTTCACTTGTTACTTTGATGCAATATAACCCTCTGCTGGAGATTCTTCTAAATATCCCACGTTTGTTCATTCAACAACTATTTAGTGGGGCACAGTCGGTTAAGTGTCCGACTTCAGCTCAGGTCATGATCTCACATTTCGTTGGTTCAAGCCCTGCATTGGGCTCTGTGCTGACAGCTCAGTCTGGAGCCTGCTTTGGATTCTTTGTCTCCTCTCTCTCTCCCCTCCCCTGCCCATGCTCTGTCTCTCTCAGGTTCTCAAAAAATAAATGAACGTTAAAAAATTTTTTTAAACATCCCCACAAGTGCCCTCCTCCATGCCCATCACTTGTGGGGGTGAACACTGGGTGTTATACGGAAACCAACTTGACAATAAACTAGTAAAAAAAATTTTAGGGGCGCCTGGGTGGCTTAGTCGGTTAAGCGTCCGACTTTCGCTTGGGTCATGATCTCGCGGTTCGTGGGTTCGAGCCCCGCATCGGTCTCTGTGCTGACTGCCAGCTCAGAGCCTGGAGCCTGTTTCAGCCTGTGACTCCCTCTCTCTCTGACCCTCCCCTGCTCACGCTGTCTTTCTCTCTCTCTCCTAGAAATAAATAAAACATTAAAAAAATTGTTTTTTTAATTTTAAACAAATATTTAGCAAATATGTATTCTGTATAGAGTGACATGTTTTTCTGTTAGCAACTTCCTGATCACATTATTGTCCTGGTATAGATATCAGTTATTACTCTTTCACTTTCTAGGTGTCTTGGTTTGAATGATAAATTATATAGTCACCCTAATCAAGCACCAACTGCCACAGGTTCATATATATACAGTGTGCTGTATAATAGACCAGAGCATAGCATAGCATCCTATGAGGCCTGTATCATTTGGGAAAAGATTCTTTTTTTTTTAAATTTATTTTAATTGTTTATTGTTAAGAGAAAGAGAGAGACCTGGGGGAGGAGGGCCAGAGAGAGAGGGAGATACAGAATCCAAAACAGGCTCCAGGCTCTGAGCTGTCAGCACAGAGCCCGACACGGGGCTCGAACCCACAAGCTTTGAGATCATGACCTGAGCCAAAGTCAGAGGCCCAACCAACTCAGCCACCCTGACGCCCAGGGAAAAGATTCTTAGGTCCAACTCAAATTAGTTTGCATGACATGGACTCCAGAGAAAATTCCAAGTCAATTTTTAGTTCTGTGTCCACAGATAAACTTGGTGCTCTACTTTCAAATTCTGTGGATTTTGAGAAGTAAACTTTCCTCCCTCAATAAAGAAGTTTCTACCATTCAGGATACCAGGTAAGTAGGCCCTAGAATCCGTGGTATCTATAGATTTTTCCTACAGGACTACTTTTCTTTCTGATTGGGAATAAAAACCCCATACCAAAATCTAATATAAAACTTCCTGGTAATGGATCAAGTCTATGTGAGTTACAACAACTAGAAGTAAAAACTGTAATTTTCAAGTAGTTTAATGTACTCCTTGATCTCTTTCCTCAACAAATATTCATTGAGCTCCTCCTGTGTGTAGCATATTGTTCATATGAAATTTATGCCAAGAGTATCAACATTATCCTCTCTCCCCAACCCTGGGAGTCCACCCACTTCTGGGGACTCCATTATCCTTGGATGTAGATCTCCATCCTTACTGGTACTGATCTAAATAATTGAAAATAATGAGAACAACTAATATTAACTTGATAGATAGGAACTTGATAGTTGATGGGAATTTACCAATATTGTTTGACTTAATGGTCATAACTCCAATCATGATGTGGGTATGACTACTATCCCCCGTTGATAAGAGGAACAGGTCCTCATGTTATTCAAGAGTAGGCAAGAGTCGGAGCACCTGGGGGGCTCAGTCGGTTAAGCGTCCGACTTCGGCTTAGGTCATGATCTCATGGTTCGTGGGTTCGAGCCCCGCGTCAGGCTCTGTGCTGAGGAATAGCTTAGAGCCTGGAGCCTGCTTCGGATTCTGTGTCTCCCTCTCTCTCTGACCCTCCCCTGCTCATGCTGTCTCTATCTCTATCTCAAAAATAAATTAAACATTAAAAAAAAAGAGTGGGCAAGAGTCACTCTTCTGCATTGGTGAGTCAGGTGAACAAAACTTATGGACTACCTTTCCAACTTCAGATCTAGGCTTTGAGTTCTACTTATCATACCAACCTAACATCTCCTAGCCTTGATGTTTTCTACCCTAGAGGGTCAGAGTGTCACCCTTCTTGGTGTTTCTTCATCCCTCTACACATGTGTGGATGAGTGTAGGCTCACACAAATGTCTACATGCACACGCATACACGTACACACGCGTGTGCACACACACACACGTCAGCTCTCCCAGACAGTTGCCATCAACAACCCCATTCCATTTGACAAAACAAGATTTTCTTGAAGAAACTATCATCGGTACACATTTTCAATACAACTTTCTAGAAGACACTTTCCACACATCTTCCAATAGGTTTATGTAAAAGACTTTGCAGATAAATCATTTCCAAGAGTAGGAGAAAGTATTTATTCTCAGAAGCAGTGATTGAAAGCATGGATTCTGCCTCACCTTCGAGTTGTAGGACTTTGCATGAGCCTCTTAAGCACACAAGGTGATGTGAAGTTTAAATCAGGTAATGCGTGCAAAGAATTTAGCCCAGTGCCCAACATATAATGATCAATGATAGTTATTTTTGCTCCTGTTCCTTTCCAGAGTCATGACATTTAAGGCCATTGCTCAGCTATTTGTCCTGGGCTGTTCTTGGGGCCTTGGTTATTTTATGGTTGAAGAGTTGGGGCAGGTGATCGGATCAGTCGTTGCCTACACATTCACCATCTTCAATGTTCTGCAGGGAGTTTTGCTCTTTGTGGTACACTGTCTCCTTAATCGCCAGGTAAGGCTAATTACTTTATTTCTCACCAGCCGAGTCCCACAATCTTATTGAGTGGCTATTCACATTCTCACCCTTCTCTGATGTTTTAGATTTGTATTTTGCAGTTGCCTTGATTCTGGGAAAAGGGTTTATAAGTGCTGCTTGGGTATGCTGTGTGTGCTGGGTGCTTATGACTAAATTTCACATTCCAACCTATATCTTAAGAGTGTGCTTTTGGGGTGCCTGAGTGGCTCAGTAGTTAAGTGTTCAACTTCGACTCAGGTCATGATCTCACGGTTCATGGGTTCAAGCCCCGTTTTGGGTTCTGTGCTGGCAGCTCAGAGCCTGGAGCCTGTTTCGGATTCTGTGTCTCCTTTCTCTCTCTGCCCTTCCCCTGCTCAGGTTCTGTCTCTCTCTGTCTCAGAAATAAATAAACTATAAAAAAAAAAAAAGAGTATGCTTTTGACAACTGGAGAACAAAATACCATAGACTGTGTGGTTTGGACAACAGAAATATCTCTTATAATTCTAGAGGCTGGGAATCTGAGGTCAGGGTACCAGTGCAGTTGGGTTCTGGTGAGAGTTCTCTTCCATTGTTTTTTCAGGAGGCCACCTTCTTGCTGTGTCCTTACATGGGGGAGAGAGAGCTTTTATGTTTCTTCTTAACAGGACACTAATCCTATTGGATCAGGGCTCTACCATTAAGACCTCATTTACTCTTAATCACTTCTATAAAAGTCTTATCTTCATATACAGTTATCCTGGGAGGTTAAGCCTTTAACATATGAAATTTGAGGAGACATTATTTGGCTCATAGGAGATCATTTATCAGGATAAGGGAGATTATGCTGCAGTAACAAATAGCCACCACCCCCTAATTTCAGTGGGTGACAACAATAAAGTTTATTTCTTGCTCACGCTACATAACTGTGGCTTGATCTACATTGTCTTCACTCTGGAATATAGGCTGACAGGGCAGCCGTTGTTTGGAATATTGGTATTCTTGTGGCAAAGGGAAAGGAGATCCTGGCAAAGTGTGCCTGAATTAGTTTTCTTTCATTGGCTGGAGCTAGTCATGTGGCCATACCGGAGTTCACCAGAAAGAGGACACATAATCCTCTTATAATGCAGTGCATTTTAGGGAAGGGCACTGGGATATTTGGCATAATATGCCAAAAACAGAGAGAATTCAGCTCTAGTGTTAGGTTTTCCACTGAGTAGCTTGCTGTGTGGGCAGCTTGCTTACCCTCTCTGAGCCTTAATCTTCTCATCTGTGTATGTGGCAATACTCGGCTGAGTATTAAATACTTAAATATCTTTTTCAAACATGTTAAACAGGTTACATGGAGGGAATCCATGTAATCACAGGGAGTGGTTCCACGTGGTCGTTAGTTTTGGCCTCTGAATAAGAATGATGAGGTGTTACATTCTGGCTATATGACCTTGGACAAGTCCATGTACTTCCAACAGCTTCAGATTTACCTTTAATTGCTGGTGAGAGAAAAGGCTTTCTCCTTTGGTTTATGGAAGGATGAAATGACATATGGTGCATAAAGTGTATTGAATATAGCTGTGTCCTTATAATGATGACCTTCATCCTTATAATCACCACCAGCAGCATCACCAACTCCTCTCTATAGAGACTTTGTAGTGCCCAGCATCTAGTAAATGTCTTTTCTACAATGAGGAAGTTGAATTTTACAATGAGTTAACAAGAGGACTATACAGAAAACCAATGAAAATACATTCATAGGGCTTGGCATCTATATCTTTAGCCTCCTATTTAGGGTCCTTTCTCACTAACCAAGCTCTGGACATGACACAAACCTCTATATTCCTCAGGTACGCATGGAATACAAGAAGTGGTTTGGTCGGATCTGGAAAGGGATTGAAACTGAAAGCTTTGACCTATCTCGCTCTACAACCCAAACCAAAATAGTAAGACCAGCTTCTCTGTAATTCTGTGTACTTGCTAAAGCCAATATCTCCTACAACCAGGAGCTTCCTGGTTCCTTGATCTAAAAGAAAAGAGAAATTGCTTTAGCTTCCTGCATTATGTTGCTTGTTTCTGGTTTTTGAGACCAAAACCAGTGGAGTTCTGCTTTCTTTCCTTCCTTGTTTCTCTCTCCCTCTCTTTCCTTCCTTCCTTCCTTCTCTTTTTTCTCTTTCCCTCTTTCTCTCTCCCTTTTTTCTCTTTCCCTCATTTCTCCCCTCCTTCTCTCTCTTCCTTCCTTCAGCCCTCCTTCCATCCATCATTCCTTCACCCCTTCCTTCCCTCTCTGCCTACCTTCCTCCATCCCTCCTTCCTTCCCTCCTTCATTCCTTCCTTTATCCTTCCTTCCTCTCTTTCTCTTTATTTCATTCTCTCTCTCTCTCTCTCTCTCTCCAGTCTTTCCTCAAATATCCAAATGATAATTTAACAACATTCGTTTAACAAATACTTATTGATTATTCGATACATGCTAGACACTGTATTAGGTGTTGGGAAAACAGCAGTGGACACATTGACAAAAACCCTTGCCCTCACAGGATTGATACTAGAGTAGAGGGAGGCTGAGAATAAACCCCCAAGTGTGGATTATACAGTATATCACAAAGTGATGTGAGCTATAGAAAAATATAGAACAGTTAAGAGAAATCAGGACACATGGGGTGAGGGGAATTTGGTTTTCGTGGCCACAGTGACAACCCTTCACAGTCTGTCACTACATTCTATTTTAATTCTCTGTATGATGTGCCTCTCTGTATGATAATTGGTTTTAGTCTTAAAAACATGAAAGTGTTTGCTTTTGGTCAATCTCTGCCCCTCCCCCCTGTAAGTTTCATTGTTGTGGTCACTATTGTTTTCCTTCTACCTAGAGTAATGCCTGGCCCACAAAAGATGTTGAGTGTCTAAATTCCTTGCTTACAGATGAGCAAACAGACTGAGAGAGTCCACATGGTTTGCTCAAAGCTATTCAGCTTGGGTAGAGGGGTTCAAACTCAGGTCTGTTTTTCTCTGAAAGTTGATAGCTTTTCTTACTTGTCACCAGAGCGATTTGTCACTCTAGATTGTCAACAACTATTGGGGCCAGCTTGATGGGACATGCACTCTCATACCAAAGGCAGTCTGTTTACTGCCTGCTGACTGTGTTCTAACAGTAAATGCCACAGGTTCACCTCTTGGCTGGAATCACCAGCAGCCAAAGGATATGTCAACCTGAGCTGTGTAAAAGACCTTTTCCAATACACATGGTCCCCAAAAACATATCACATAGTAGAATCCATAGCACAGATTCTAGGGTTTGCCAGATTTGAGTTCATATCTTGACTCTTTCAGGTTTTAGGTGGTAGATGCTGGGCAAGTAGCTTAACCTCTCTGAGCCTCAATCCATTCATCGTTGAAATACCTGATTGATTGAGGAACGAAATAATGTGCATGAAAGCACTTCACTCTACTCTAAACCATGTCAACACTACTTTTTATGAATACCAAATTATCAAGAGTCAACTATATAGAAGGCCCCAAGCACTAATCTGATCCCCTTATCTGTGGACAACCCTTTTCACTCTAGAAAGCACATGTTCATCCTTATGGTCTTTATTGATCCTCTGTAGGATTTAAGTGATTCATCACTGTTTGAATGGAGCCAACGTGCCCAGGTTCAAGTCGCAAGTCCATCACTTCCAGGCTGCATGAGCTTGTGCTAGCCACTTATAATGCCTCTCTGCCTCAATTTCTTCATCTGTAAATGAGGATGATAATATCTACCTCATCATGAGAAGTAAGCAAGGTTATATGTGCTAAGAGCTTAGGATGCTGGCTGATCCACAGTAAACACCCTGTAAACATTTGTGAAAAGATCAAATACATTTTTTAAAAAATCACAGATGCTGTTTTCAGGGGAAAGGCTGTAAGTCAGATGTTAGGACCTCTTTACTGCGCTTTGGAGCTTAGACAAATTCTCGCTTGCCATTTCTAGGCACCGCTAGAAGTTCTAGGAGTTCTAGGTGATTTCTGAGGTGTTAATTTCTCTTCAGCTTTTTCTACAAATTATTTCCCCCAAATAGGAGGAACCAGCAACATCATCAGAAGTCTATCGCAGAAGAGACGCTGTGTCTGTTCAACCAAAGCCTCAGACTCTGATCTCTCCTCTTTGGCTAAAACCAGAAAACTGAGCTGCTATGGTCACACGTGGATCAGACATGCCACCATCTTTCTTTCTCCTGAAAGCTGTTGTGACTTGTTTCCCTATTTTGGTTTCTATCTCCAAAGAAAGAAAGGGGCATTGAGAGACTGCTGAGACCCCCAAACCCAGGATTGTATATTGGATGCCATTAAGTTCTCAGAGAATTCTTTTTAATAATGAAGGAAATAAGGAGATTTTCATCTTCCAGCTAACGCTACCTTGCCCAGGATTTATTGGCCAACATCTGGATTCAACTTGCAGATTTCTCTCTGAATTTTTGTCTGCATATTATACTCCTGAAGATCTTGCATCACTCAACATTTCCATAGTTCAATAATTCCCATATGAATAAATATTAAAAAGAGGGTGGTATTCTTGCGTTGTAAAAATACACCTCCATCCCCCATAGGAGGGCGTTCTCACCAGGAAAATTCTAGTGGTCAGGAGACCAGCACTGTCCTCTTTGCTTGACGACTTTCAAACCCACTCACTACTCAGGTTAATTTTAGTGTGATCTCAAGCGCTTCCTTTGGCAGCACAAATGACTAATGTCACATCGTGTCCTCATGGAAATGCTCCCAAACCAACAGGTGGGGAGGCAGTGGGTGGGACACCCATAAGGGTGGCCTTATGTGTTTGGTTTTAACATTTCTAATTTTGTTTTCAAAGTCATTGGATTTAGGTGTGTTTTTCAGCACCAGAATTAATAAATGTATGGCTAACTTTGTTACCAGACAGTATTTTAAAAGCAATTTTAAATGACAACAGCAGGAAACGTAAAAATAGCAGCCGAGACTCTCCATGATTCATTTGAAGAGATTTCTTGTGCAGTTTTTAGGACATGGACCGAAGACTGTCCCTTTTTCTGCTTCATCAGCTCAAGTGTCTCTTCCACATGACAGCGATGCAACCAGAAGGTGTGATTCACTCCATTTGCCATCTTTACAAATCTGTGATTCTTCTCAAACAGTTAAAAATTGGGGAGTTTGCATGGTTTAAAAATGCATGCCTGTGGCGTGACTTCTTATATCGTGCAATTTCAAATTTACATGAATAGAACTTGCATGAAATGCAACCTTCCTGGGCAGTTTACAGATCCTTGTGCTTAAGCCCCACTAATGTTGCTGCTGTTTTTGCATCTAAAACAGTTGCAAAAAGTGAGTAAACAAGCCAAATGTCTTAGGTGTTTCAGGTTTGGACCCCCTATTCACTATTTTTACTTCCTCCCAACATCAAGTCTGCTTTCTTTCTCTTTTGTCCCTTGGTCACCCCTTTGCTTTCCTTAAGAACTAGTTTCTTCATCCTCAGAGAGCCCTTCTAGCCCTCAGTGAAATTCCTTGCTCACTCTATTACCATCAGAATGATGTGACTTATCCTATATTTTGTATGCTATTGCACACATGATTCATGTGTACTTGTAAATCATTCCTCCCTGGATAACAAGCTTCTGAAAGGCAAGAATGATCGATGTTTCAATGATTAATTGAAAGGCGATAAGTGACGGGTTCCTTGCCTCCACTTAGAGCATTAATTCTCAAGCTCTGCATCCCTGGCCTGTATCCACTAGATGCCAGTAACCTCTCCCACCCCACTCCCACACCCATTGTGACAGTCAGAAAGGTCCCCAGGCATTGCCACCTGGGAACGGAAGTGACCCCATTGAGAAGTACCGGTTTAGGCATTAGTTCATAGCAAAGAAGTCCTTTGTGTTCACCCAGCTGTTCGAGGAAATGAATAATCAACCAGAATGTGGTTATTAGGCACTTAGTCTGCACTCTGACGTGGTGGTATGTGTGTGGGAACACCCCTGGTGTTGTCTGCCTGGCTTTCTTTTCTGGGAACTGCCCACCCTGCTCTGACAGTGACCATAGACCAAAACCAACATCTGCTTCTGTGCAACATCCATTTTTGCTTAGAAGGGCCCCCAGCTTGGGTTCGAGCTTCAGAGGAGAGGAAATAAAATTGAGACTCCAAGCTTAGGGCTCTTAGGATTTTTTTTTTTATTGCATCACAGAATACTTTTGAGAGTCAGATTTTTAAAAAGTGAGTCTTCTGGGGCACCTGGGTGGCTTAGTCGGTTGAGTGTCCGACTTTCGCTTATGTCATGGTCTCGCGGTTCGTGGGTTCGAGCCCCGCGTCGGGCTCTGTGCTGACTGCCGGCTCGGAGCCTGGAGCCTGTTTCAGTCTGTGACTCCCTCTCTCTCTGACCCTCCCCTGCTCATCCTGTCTCTTTCTCTCTCTCTCCTAGAAATAAATAAAAATATAAAAAAAAAAGTGAGTCTTCTCCCTGCAAAAATACATACAGGCAGTGCATCAATAGTGGACGCTTTCAGTTGCAGTAATAGAAATCTAGCTGCTCCATCTTGCGGCCTAGATGTCGGCTGATAATCAGAGCATAGTGACACTCAAGTCACTTGGAAATTTGGTACAAATGGAGAGTCTTAGGCTCCATCCCAGATCCATGAATTGGACTTTTTTTAAAAAATATTTACTTAGTTTTGTGAGAGAGATGTGAGCAGGGGAGGGGCAGAGAGTCTGGGAGACACAAAGTCTGAAGCAGGCTTCGAGCTGTCAGCAGAGTGTCTGACATGAGACTGAAAGCCATGGAATACTAGATCATGACCTGAGCTGAAGTCGGACACTCAACCGACTGAGCCACCCAGGCGCCCCTGGACTATTTTTAAACATGATCTCCAGGAGATTGTATGCAAGTTGAAGTTTGAGAAACTTGTGGTCTATGGATCTGCATCATCAGTATGGCCTGGGATATTGTGAAACATGCAAATCTCAGAAGTGGTCTGAGAATCCCCACCAGACGCGGAATCCCTGCCCCTGGGGGCCCAGGAGTCCACGGCTTACCAAACTCTACAGGAGACTGGTGTGTGTGTGTGTGTGTGTGTGTGTGTGTGTGTGTTTAATGTTTGAAGCTTTAATTTAAATTCTAGTTAGTTAACATATGGTGTCATATTGGTTTTAGGACTACAATTGAATGATTTATCCCTTACATACTACACTCAGTGCTCATCACAAGTTCCCTCCTTAGTACCCATCACCCATTTAGCCCACCCTCCACCCACCTCCCCTTCAGTAACTCCCGGTTTGTTCTCTATAGTTAAGAGTCTCTTAGGGTTTGTCTCCCCTTCTTTTTTCCCCTTAATGTTCATCTGTTTTGTATCTTAAGTTCCACATGTGAGTGAAATCATATGGTATTTGTCTTCCTCTGACTTATTTTACTTAGCATAATATGCTCTAGCTCCATCCATCTTGTTGCAAATGGTGATATTCCATTCTATTTTATGGCTGAACAATATTCCTCTGTGTGTGTGTGTGTGTGTGTACACCACACCTTTTTTATCCATCAGTCGATAGACATTTGGGCTCTTTCCTATTTCCGACTCTGTGTCTCCCTCTCTCTCTGACCCTCCCCTGCTCACGCTGTCTCTCTCTCTCTCTCTCCCCCCTAGAAATAAATAAAAATATTTTTAAAAAAATTAAAATTAAAATTAAAAAAAAGACATTTGGGCTCTTTCTGTACTTTGGCTATTGTCAACAGCTCTGCTATAAAAATTGGGGGGGGGTGTACCCCTTCGAAACAACGTACCTGTATCTCTTGGATAAATACCTAGTAGTACAATTGCTGTGTCATAGGGTAATTCTATTTTTAACTTTTTGAGGAATCTTGACACTTTTCCAGAGTGGCTGCACCAGTTTGCATTCCCACCAACAGTGCAAAAGTGTTCCTCCTCCTCCACGCCCTTGCCAATATCTGTCGTTGCCTGAGTTGTTAATGTTAGCCATTCTGACAGGTGTGAAGTGGTATTTCACTGTGGTTTTGATTTGCATTTCCCTGATAATGAGTGACGTTGAGCATTTTTTCATGTGTCGGTTTGACCATTTGGATGTCTTCTTTGGAGAAGTGTCTATTCATGTCTTTTGCCCATTTCTTCACTGATTATTTGTTTTATGGGTGTTTACTTTGATAAATTTGTTACAGATTTTGGATACTAACCCTTTATAAGATATGTCATTTGCAAATATCTTCTCCCATTCTGTCAGTTGCCTTTTAGTTTTATGGATAGTTTCCTTCGCTGTGCAGAAGCTTTTTATTTTGAGGAGGTCCCAATAGTTCATTTTTGCTTCTGTTTCCCTTGCCTCTGGAGACATGTTAAGAAAGAAGTTGCAGCGACCACAGTCAGAGGTTTTTGCCTGTTTTCTCATCTGGGATTTTTTGGCTTCCTGTCTTATGTTTAGGTCTTTCATCCATTTTGAGTTTATTTTTGTGTATGGTGTAAGAAAGTGGTCCAGTTTCATTCTTCTGCATGTTGCTGTCCAGGTTTCCCAACACCATTTGCTGAAGAGACTGTCTTTTCCACAGGAGATTTTTCCTGCTTTGTCAAAGATTAGTTGGCCATATGTTTGTGGGTCCATTTATGGCTTCTCTATTCTGTTCCATTGATCTCTATTCTGTTTTGTGTCAGTACCATACTGTCTTGATGATTATAGCTTTGTAATCTAGCTTGAGGTCTGGAATTGTAATGCCTCCAGCTTTGATATTCTTTTTCAGGATTGCTTTGGCTATTCAGGGTCTTTTCTGGTTCCATACAAATTTTAGGATTGTTTATTTTAACTCCGTGAGGAATGCTGTGTTATTTTGATAGGGTTTGCATTGAATATGTAGATTGCTTTGGATAGTATCAACATTTTAACAATATTTGTTCTTCCAGTCCAGGAACATGGAATATTTTTTCCGTGTGTGTGTGTGTGTGTGTGTGTGTGTGTGTGTATGTGTGTGTGTCTTCTTCAATTTCTTTCATAAGCTTTCTATAGTTTCAGTGTATAGATTTTTTACCTCTTTGGTTAGGTTTAATCCTAGGTATTTTATGATTCTTGGTGCAATTGTAAATAGGATTGACTCCTTGATTTCTCTTTCTGCTGCTTCATTGTTGTATAGAAATGCAACCAATTTCTGTACATTCATCTTTATATCCTGTGACTTTGCTGAATTCATGGATCAGTTCTAGCAGTTTTCTGGTGAAGTCTTTTGGGGTTTCCACACAGAATATAGTGTCATCTGCGAAGAGTGAAAGTTTGACTTCCTCCTTGCCAATCTGGATGCCTTTCATTTCTTNTAACAATATTTGTTCTTCCAGTCCAGGAACATGGAATATTTTTTCCGTGTGTGTGTGTGTATGTGTGTGTGTCTTCTTCAATTTCTTTCATAAGCTTTCTATAGTTTCAGTGTATAGATTTTTTACCTCTTTGGTTAGGTTTAATCCTAGGTATTTTATGATTCTTGGTGCAATTGTAAATAGGATTGACTCCTTGATTTCTCTTTCTGCTGCTTCATTGTTGTATAGAAATGCAACCAATTTCTGTACATTCATCTTTATATCCTGTGACTTTGCTGAATTCATGGATCAGTTCTAGCAGTTTTCTGGTGAAGTCTTTTGGGGTTTCCACACAGAATATAGTGTCATCTGCGAAGAGTGAAAGTTTGACTTCCTCCTTGCCAATCTGGATGCCTTTCATTTCTTTGTGTTGTCTGATTGCTGAGGCTAGGACTTCCAACATGTTATGTTGAATAACAGTAGTGAGAGTGGACACCCTTGTCATGTTCCTGACCTTAGGGGGAAAGCTCTCGGTTTTTTACCATTGAGGATATTAGCAGTGGGTTTTTCGTATATGGCTTTTATGATCTAGAGGTATGATCCTTCTATCCCTACTTTCTTGAGGGTTTTTATCAAGAAAGGTGCTGTATTTTGTCAAATGCTTTCTCTGCATCTATTGAGAGGATCATGTGGCTCTTATCCTTTCTTTTATTAATGTGATGTATCACATTAATTGATTTGTGGATATTGAACTTGCCCTGCATCCCAGGAATAAATCCCACTTGGCCATGGTGAATAATTCTTTTAATGTATTGTTGGATCCTGTTGGCTAGTTTCTTGTTGAGAATTTTTGCATCCATGTTCACCAGGGAAATTGGTCTGTAGTTCTCTTTTTTAGTAGGGTCTTTGTCTCATTTTGGAATCAAGGTAATGCTGGCCTCATAGGATGAGTTTAGAAGTTTTCCTTCCATTTCTATTTTTTGGAACAGCTTCAAAAGAATAGGAGTTAACTCTTCTTTAAATGTTTGATTGAATTCCTCTGGAAAGCTGTCCAGCCTTGGACTCTTGTTTGTTGGGAGATTTTTAATTACTGATTAAATTTCTTTATTGGTTTTGGGTCTGTTAAAATTTTCTATTTCTGGGGCGCCTGGGTGGCTTAGTTGGTTAAGCGTCCGAATTTCGCTTAGGTCATGATCTCGCGGTTTGTGGGTTCGGGCCCCGCATCGGGCTCTGTGCTGACTGCCAGCCCAGAGCCTGGAGCCTGTTTCAGAGTCTGTATCTCCCTCTCTCTCTGACCCTCCCCTGCTCACGCTGTCTCTCTCTCTCTCTCCTAGAAATAAATAAAACATTAAAAAAAATTTCTATTTCTTTTTCAGTTTTAGTAATTTATGTGTTTCTAGGAATTTGTCCTTTTCTCCAGATTGCCCAATTTATTGCATATAATTGTTTACAATTTTCTCTTATTACTGTTTGTATTTCTATAGTGTTGGTTGTGATCTCTCCTCTTTCATTTATGATTTTATTTATTTGGGTCGTTTCCTTTTTCTTTTTGATCAATATGGCTAGGAGTTTATCAATTTTATTAATTCTTTCAAAGAACCAGCTCCTGGTTTCATTGATCTGTTCTACTGGTGTTTGTTTGTTTTTCGATAGCATTTATCTCAGAACTAACCTTTATTATTTCCCTTCTTCTGCTGGTTTTGGGCTTTATTTGCTATTCTTTTTCCAGTTCTTTTAGGTGTAAGGTTAGGTTATGTATTTGAGACCTTTATTCCTTCTTTAGGAAAGCCTGGATTACTATATATTTCCCTCTTATGACCACCTTTACTGCAACCCAGAAGATTTGGGCTGTCATGTTTTCATTTTCATTGGCTTTCATGTAGTTTTTAATTTCCTCTTTAATTTCTTGGTTAACCCATTCTTTAGTAGGATTTTTTAAAATTTCCATTTGTTCATGGTCTTCCCAAATTTTTTCTTGTGGTTGATTTCGAGTTTCATAGCGTTATGATCTGAAAATATGCAAGGTATGATCTCGATCTTTTTGTACTTGTTGAGGGCTGATTTGTCCCAGTATGTGACCTATTCTGGAGAATGTTCCATGTGCATTCAAGAAGAATGTGATTCTACTCCTTTATGATGAGATGTTCTGAATATATCTGTTAAGTCCATCGGTCCAGTGTGTCATTCAAAGCCATTGTTTCCTTGTTGATTTTCTGCTTAGATGATCTGTCCATTGCTTTAAGCGGGGTGGTGAAGTCCCCTACTATTCTGGTATTATTATCAATGAGTTTCTTTATGTTTATGGTTAATTGACTTATATACTTTGATGTTTCACATTGGGGGCATAAATATTTATAATTGTTAGATTTCTTAGTGGATAGTCCCCTTAATTATGATATAATGCCCCTCTCCATCTCTTGTTACAGTCTTTGCTTTAAAATCTAGTTTATCTGATATAAGTATGGCTACTCCAGCTTTCTTTTGATGACCATCAGTATATTATATGGTTTTCCATCCCCTTGCTTTCAATCTGCATGTGTCTTTAGGTCTAAAATGGGTCTCTTGGGGTGCCTGAGTGGCTCAGTCAGCTAAGCGTCCAACTTTGGCTCAGGTCATGATCTCGCAGTTCATGAATTTGAGCCCCACATTTGGCTCTGTGCTGATAGGTCAGAGCCTGGAGGCTGCTTCGGATTCTGTGTTTCCCTCTCTCTCTGCCCCTCCCCTCCTAATGCTCTGTCTCCCAAAAAATAAACATTAAAAATTTTAAGAATAAATAAAATGGGTATCTTGTAAGCAGTATATATATGAGTCTTATTTTCCTATCCATTATGATATGATATGTCCTTTGATTGGAGTGTTTAATCCATTGACATTTAGAATGAGTACTAAAATATATGAATTTAGTGCCATTGTGTTGCCTGTAGAGTTGGTGTTTCTGGAGATGTTCTCTGGTCTTTTCTAGTCTTTGTTGCTTTTGGGGTTTTGTCTTGTCTTTTCTCAAAGAGTCTCACTTAAAATTTCTTGGAGGGCTGGTTTAGGGGTTATGAACTCCTTAGATTTTGCTTGTCTAGGAAATTCTTTCTCTCTCCTATTTTGAATGACAGCTTGCTGGATAAAGAATTCTTGGCTCCATAATCTTCTGATCCAGCACACTGAATATATCCTGCCACTCTTTTCTGGTGCAGGGGGTGCTTTTGTATATTTAAGTTTGAGAAACACTATCCTACTCAGAGCATAGTCCTTGGGCCAGCAGCACAAGCACTGACTGCCCTTGTTAGAGATTCAGCATTGCCGCCTTCACTCTAGACCTACTGAATCAAACCTGCATTGTAACAAGACTCTCCGTAGTTATGAATGTTCATTCATACTTGGGAAGCACTGCCTCAAGCATAAAGACATTTAATGATCTCACATGACAAGGAGTCCAAGTGTGAATGGTTGAGGTCTGGTGAAGCATCCTGATGAGGTCATCAAAGACACAATCTCCACGCCTTTTCCATTACATTAAAATGTCCATTACAAACAGCTGGAGAATCTTCTGGCATCTAGTCTGTATTCAAGGAGTAAAGAAGGAGCTACTGCAGTAGCCATTTTACTGGTTCCTCAACATCTGCTCTCATGTCTGTCCTCAATGTGGCATCCAGCTGAGGTGATAAGCTGTTCCATCTTGCCCAGGACTGAAGAGTATCCCCAGATGTGGGAAGTTTGGTGCTGAAATTGGGACAGCCCCAGGAAAACTGGGATGGTTGGTCACCTGAACTCACTTCAATACGGATGTCAGATCAGCTTATCCTCTTTGCAAAATCTGAGTTCCTATAATCAAAATCCAGAGTGGTCATGGAGTGTCTCCATGAATCAGGCACTTGACCACCCTTACTTCTGGGAGTCAGCATCTTGCTAGTTTCTTTCTAGTTCTCTTCCAGCTGAATTGCTCTCCTCACTCCTTCTCAAACAGAAGAAGGTCACTCCTATCTCAGGAATGACAGAGTTTGCTCTTCCCTCCTAGAATGTTCTTTACCCCTAATGTCTACATGGCTCATGTGCATTGCAAGTCTCTTCAAATACCACCTTCACAATGAAGCTGTCCCTGATCATTTGATGGTTAACGGTACCAGATTTCTCTATCACCTTTCCTTGATTTATTATCCTCGACAGTACTCAGTACTGCTAAACATACATTTTACTTATTATTTGGTTTACTTCTTGTGTTACTCTATGGGAGTGTCATGCCATGAGAGCAGGGGTTTTTGTCTGTTTCATTCATCGCTGTATCCTCAGTGCTTAGAATAATATCTAGCACATAGTAAGTGCTCAGTAAATGTCCTTGTTTATGATGAGCTTATTGATTGGTCCTTCCTGTTCCTGGTTTAGTTCTTACAGTTTCTGCTGCTATCTGTCTTGGTCTTGGTCATCATTTCTCATCCCCATGCCTCCTTGTATTTATGTTCTATTTATGCTTACACACAGATATCTACCTGATAGAAAAGACAGAAATCTCATTGATATCTACATTTAGAAGACAACATTGCTAGTGTGTCAGCTTTCTTTCATGATACCTGTGCCTTTGGTGCAGAAGGTGCACCCCACGTGCCATATAACTTTATCACTACTGGCCATTGCTAATTGCAACAGTGTGGCCACCCAGGAGGGGTCGATTCATTGACTTTTCCTTTAACCAATCAGATTACCTCTCTTAAACATTTGAACCAAGAGACCAGAATGGACCTGGTGGGTGTTGAAAAAACAATATTACTCTATTAAAGAAAAAGTCATTTAATGACACTTGTTACAGAACAGCAAGGCAGCTTTTTTTTTAAGAGGAGGAACTTTGCGATGGGTATAGGGACAGTGCAATAGGGTCTTGCAGTGGGGAAGGAGATTGACTCAGTTCTGATTCCATCAGAGATAAGTGGATATTTATATACAAGGATCAGGGTGGGGGTCAGGGGATGGAAAGTTACTAAGAGGAAGCATCAGGGGTCAGGGGCACTCTTACCTAGGGCAAGCCAGGATAGTAAGATAGGAGGGTGTTCAGACACCAAGGGTGGGAGATGTCTGCTGAATTGATTTAGGAGAATTCTTGATCAAACTGGATTCTATAAGGACAGAGAGGAAAGCCCAGGGTTGAACCTAGTCTAACTGATGCTGGGAAGAGAGTCTCTCTGTGAGGTCCCATTGGGGTGGCCTGTTCACCAGCTGGAGAAAGTCTCAGAGTGAAGAAGACCAAACCAGGTGCAGGGAAGAGGAACAGTAAGCATCTGACTATAGCACAGCAGTTAATGCATGGAGCTGATGGTCAGAGGGACCCAAGTGGGGAATTCCATTTTCAACAGACTTGAGAAGGTCGCCCAACCCTCCCAACCGCACCCTCCCCAACACCTCCTGTCACAATGTATGAAATCTCTATGTTCTTGGTGCTCACCTTGGAAAAGCACAGTACTCCCTCCATATTGACATCAACTCCAGATTCACTACCAAGGACACAGACAAGATTTTTAATCTCTAATCCAAAGTATGACATTGACTTCATTTAGCTTACTGGGAAAATCATCTACTCTTCAGCAAGAAGTGGAGGCTTGTATCTCTCATGGGGATCTGGGTTAGCGGGCGGGTGAGACCAGACAGAGGGCAGTTCTAAGAAGTGAGCCCTTTGAGGCTAAGGAACTAGGAAAGAGAACAAGTTTTATTTGTATGTCTGCTTGCAACAGTCAGGGTCATGGTCAGGGTCAGGAAGAGAATAGAAACATCCATTTCAGCATAATTTCTGCATGGCAAAAATACCATGAAAAGCGGGAAGAAAAACCACTTCTCTACTTCACAGATCATATCCTAAAAGTCTGAACCATAAAACTGAAATGTTCCTGTTTTACTATTCTTTTTTAACTCATTCTCTCATTTACTTACACTGAGCTGCACACGTTATGTTTTATATCTCGTTCTGTGGCAAAAAAATAAAAAAAGTCAAAATCTCCATGAAAGTTTGGCCATTAGTATGGTTGATTTTTTTTCTCTCAAGTTTCAGTATAGCATATCTTGTTTCTCTGGACTCATCAACATGTATATATGAAAATCAGAAGGTGACAGAGGACTTGGAATTTGGGGACAGCTTCAGTTAGTGCACAAGGCTCTTCAGGGAGTCCTGAGTCATGTAAACGGAGTTGGAAGAGAACTGAATTCCCTTCGTAGCGTTAAAAGAATCTATTCCAAAAAGGCAGTGAGGGAATGTTACCATGCTCCTCCTCTCCTCTCTCTGTGGCACAAAGCAGGATGTTTTCTGGCCCCCGGGACAGTTGGTGTAGTAATCGCAGTGTTAATAAAAGGGGAAAGATCTCAGAAACCAAGGTTGCGAATGAAAGGGCGCTTAACGAAAAAGGCCGGTGGGGTGTAGCTCTGTGATGGGCTGGGCTTTCTTACTTACCCGCCGTTTTATCTTGGGAAGCTTCCTGAACCACTATGACCCTCAGATTCCTCTGCTGTAAAATGGGTCAGATAAGAGGCTCTGTTTCTTGAGAATGTCAGGGGGGAATAATCCATGAGATAGTCGTACCTGGAAGGTGCTTTTCATGGGTAAATACTTACTCCACCCTGGATATCACTGTTGGTAATACTCTTTCCCTGTGTACCTGCTCCATCTCCTAGCTGTCCGCATCAGTACCACTATTTTTAAGTTTTAAAAAATGTATTGAGACATCATTGACACACAACACTGCATAAGTGTAAGGTGTATGCCATGTTGATTTGATACATTTATATATGGCAATGGAATGACCACCTTAGCTTTAACAAAACTCCCGTGGCATCACATAATTGCCATTTCTATTTTGTTGCAGGAAGAAATGAGATGTAGCCTGTCAGCAGCTTTGATGGTGCTATTGTCTACCATAACTATGGTGGGCATTAGATCCCAGACCTTATCTGTGTATTAGTTCCAAGCTTGTGCCCATAAACATCTCCCTGGTTCCACCCCTGTCCCCCATCCCTGGCAACCATAATTCAACTGTGTTTTTCTGAGGTCAGCTTCGGAACCACTATTGAATTGGATGGGTAGAAGATAGGCTTAAACAGAAAGGTCCAGTTACAGGACTCCACAGTGTCACATTCAGGAGAGGACACGTTGCTTCTTCAGCCTTCAAGAAGCCTCACCCTTGCTGATGAGTCCAAATGGTCCACCTCCCCCTCTGCTCTCCTATGGTGCCTTCTCTTCTTTCCCCTTCCCCCTGGTAAAATCTAAGCCAGAGTTACAGAGCAAGGTGAGCAGGGATGAAAGTGTTAAGGAGTGGTCAAACTGTTTCAGTTCCTTTTGGGGAAGGCACTTGAGCTCAGCAGTAACCACATCTGTGCCTGACCTCCTGGATCCTGCTACCTCAGGAGCTTTGAGCTGGCCCCTACCTGCTGGGGTGTCGGGGAGGGGGCTTTCCCCTTATGTTGACCTTGGAGTTGATGTTGGTTCACAACCCACTTGGGAAGTTCCCAGGTGTGATCTGAAACCAGTGCCCTTGCTCAAGGGCAGGGAGACCCTGCAGAAAGAGGCAGACCACTTCAGGCTGGGAGATCACAGTTTTTTTGTTTTTTTGTTTAATTTTTTAATGTTTTTTATTTATTTCTGAGAGAGAGAGACAGCATGAACAGGGAAAGGTCAGAGAGAGACAGAGACACAGAATCTGAAACAGGCTCCAGGCTCTGAGCTAGCTGCCAGCACACAGCCTGATGTGGGGCTTGAACCCACAAACTGTGAGATCATGACCTGAGCCAAAGTCAGACGCTTAACCGACTGAGCCACCCAGGCGCCCCTCGGGGGTCACAGTTTTAATAAGCAAAGGGAACCCCTTGGGTAGGAGCAAGACAAATGGACAAATGGAGCACGTTTGTCCTCTAAATCTTGTAAGTTTATATATAGAGAGGAGGGCTTAACTGCCTTCAGTCACACATAGACCACATCAATATCTCAAGGCTATGTCCTCGGAACAGCCTCTGGGAGCAGGAAAGGCAAGAGGAATCCACATTCCAAAGAAAGGGGTGGGGATAAGGAGACTCTGAGTGCCTGGGGTTTCTGCTCATGGGTCAATGCGTGGTCATGTCTTTTCGATGACCTTCCCCAATCGTTGGGCTGGCAGGTTTGAGAAACAGAAGCACCGTCTGGGTCCTACTGGTTTCATCAAACAACCAGAGCTGACTCATACAAAAAAGGCAAGGTGGGGTTTAACTGCTCGGGCAATCAAGCTCGCTGCTTAAAAAGCAGAACTTTATTCATTAGTAAATGGACAGTTGGGCTCTCTCCATAATTTGGCTATTGTTGATAATGCTGCTATACACACTGGGGTGCATGTACCCTTTCAAATAAGCATTTTTGTATCTTTTGGGTACATACCTCATAGTGCAATTACTGGATCTTAGGGTAGTTCTATTTTTTTTTTTTAACTTTTTGAGGAACCTGCATACTGTTTTCTAGAGCGGCTGCACCAATTTGGGCAAGAATGTTTCCCTTTCTCCGCATCCTCACCAACATATGTTGTTTCTTGTCAATTTTAGCCATTCTGACAGGTGTGAGGTGGTGCTCAATGTAGTTTTGATTTGTATCTCCCTGACGATAGCGAAGTTGAGGATCTTTTCATGTGTCTGTTTGGTATTTGGATGTCTTCTTTGGAAAAGTGTCTATTCATGTCCTCTGCCCATTTCTTCACTGGATTATTTTTTTTGGGGGGGAGTGTTGAGTTTGATACATTCTTTGTAGATTTTGGATACTGGACCTTTATGTCATTTGCAAATATCTTCTCCCATTCTGTACCCTGCCTTTTAGTTTTATTGATTGTTTCCTTCACTGTGCAGCTTTTTATCTTGGTGAGACCCCAACAGTTCATGTCTGTTTTTGTTTACCTTGCCCGTGGCAATGTGTTTCATAAGAAGTTGCTGTGCCGGGGTCAAAGAGGTTGCTGCCTGTGTTCTCCTCTAGGACTTTGATGGTTTCCTGTCTCACATTTAGGTCTTTCATCCATTTTAAATTTATTTTTGTGTATGGTGTAAGAAAGTGGTCCAGTTTCATTCTTCTGCATGTCACCATCCAATTTTCCCATCAGAGTTTGTTGAAGAGACTGTCCTTTTTCCACTGAATATTCCTCCTGCTTTGTTGAAGATTAGTTGAGCATATAGTTGTGGATCCATTTCTGGGTTCTCTATTTTGCTCCATTGATTCACACATCTGTTTGGTTTTTTGTGCCAACACCCTACTGTCTTGATGACTCTAGTCGTATACCTTAACTTGAAATCTGGAATCATGATGCCTCCAGTTTCGTTTTTTTTTTTCAGGATCGCTTTTGCTATTAATGGTCTTCTGTAGTTCTATACAAATTATACTAAATGAAATAAGCCTGTCAGAGAAAGACAAGTACCACGTGATTTCAGTCATATGTAGAATTTAAGAAAAAAAAAAAAACAGAAGAACATATGGGAGTGGAGGGAAGAAGAGAGAGGGAAACAAACCACAAAAAGATCTTAAAGACGGAGAACAAACTGGGGGTTTATGGAGGGAGGTGAGTGAAGGATGGGCTAGATTTGTGTGGGATATTAAGAGGACATGCATTACGATGAGCATGTTGCATATTATTGATGACTCATCAAATTCTCCTGAAACCAATATTGCACTGTATGTTAACTAATCAGAATTTAAATGAAAACTTGGAAGAAAAAAGAGCAGAACTTTGTTTTCAAAATAATCAGGTGGTCACCCTGATTAAAATATATGGGGGTCACAAAAAGGACAGGATTCCTGTATCACTGGAGCTGGTGGTGTTGGGGGTGCATGTGATAGTTTTCAGAAATGCTGGTGTTTTTGACCACTCCCATGGCTTCTATTCTCCAGGATCATTTTATATTCTTTGAAAAGACACAAGAGTACTTCTTAAGTCACTATGTAAGCAATCCATGCATACTATAGGAAAGATTAAAAAATGCGGATGAGCAAAATGGAAAACCACCTAGACATGACCACTCTTCACATCCTGGTCTACGTCTCCCACCCTTTCTCTCAAGTACGTGTGAGTAGTAAATGTTTTGCATTGGTCTTATTCAAATAGTCCTTCGGCCTCACCACCTTAAACATGATATAACTGTTTAGCAGCTTCCAAAGAAGAGACCTTTTTATTAAGTTTGTCAGCATTTGTTCGTTTTATAAAGTAGATTAAAAACTTAAGGAAATGAATCTGCACGGGGAAAGAGAACTGAGTCTATTTAAATGAACTATTATGCCCGGTATTAACAGCGGTAACAATAAATTTACCTACATTTCACATGCTTCCCTTTGTATTCACAGTGGCATTATTCACAATAGCCAGAAAGTGGAAATAGCTGACATACCTATTGAGTTGTAATTGTACAAAGCAATGTGGTGCATCCATACAATGGACTGGTAGCCATAAAAAGGACTGAAACATATTACATGTTACAACATGGATGGACCTTGAAAGCATGATGCTTAGTGAAAGGAGCCAGACACAAAAGGCTGCAGAGTTGTGATTCCATTTACATGAACTGTCCACATAGGCAAATCTAGAGACACAGAAAGTAGACTAGTGGTTACCAGAGACTGGGAGATGGTCAGATCGAAGTTTGCGGGATGATTTTAGGAATGCAGATTTTTAGGGGGGAGGGGTGGTGAAAATGCTCTAAGATGGACTCTGCTGGTGTTTTGTACCAATCTGTGAATAAAATAAAAGCCATTGAATTGTATACTTTCAAAGGATGAGTTCTATAGGTGAATTGTATCTCAATATAATTGTTACAGAAAAAAAAAAAAAGACATTGGATGGATTTGGCCAGTGTGCGTAATTGGTCCCCTGAAACAATTAATCGAAGACTTTTGTGCCTAAAGAAAATTTAAACACCATGCATTCTGAGCCCCTTTGTTCTTAAATAGGGACACTGAGGCCCAAAGAGATTTAAGTGACTTTTTCAAGGTCACACAGCCAGTTGGTGGCAAAGCTGTGTTTGGGGGGCCAGTTTTAAAGGATGTGTTTGGGGCTCATCTGTAAAACAGCTGGCCCGCGCTGATTAAAAGGAAAAATCGTAAGGCATCCTTTCTTCTTCTCTCTTAGTTGAGTGGGAGCAGTTCTCAGAACAACAGGCAGATTTGTCCCCTTTGGTCAAGGCTGTCCCACAGCTGTAGAGAGAAACACCACTCTGTTCTTACAGGTCTGAGCCCCTTTTCTTTGGCTCCAGTTGCAGATGGATGCTTTCTCCTCCCACCTTCCTCCCACCCCAGCCTTTTAAGTAGACTTTCTTTTTTAGAGCAGGTTTGGATTCACAGCGAAGTTTAGCAGGAATAGAGAGTTTTCATATGCCCCCGTCCCCCCATGCACAGCCTCACCCACTATCAACATCTGGCACCAAATGGTCTTTTTGTGAACCTACAATGTCATGTCAGTGTCACCCAAAGTCTATAGTTGACATTAGGGACCACTCTTGATGCTGTACCTTCTATGAGTTTTGTCAGATGTATAATGACATGTATCCACTATTATAGTAACAAACAGAATAGTTTCACCGCCCTAAAATTTCACTAAAAGAGTCATCTATAAGGGACGCCTGGGTGGCTCAGGCAGTTGAGCGTCCGACTTCGGCTCAGGTCATGATCTCACGGTTCATGAGTTCGCCTACATCAGGCTCTGTGCTGACAGCTCAGAGCCTGGGACCTGCCTTAGATTTTGTGTCTCCCTCTCTCTCTGCCCCTGCCCCTCTCACATTCTCTCTGAAAAATAAATAAACATTTAAAAAAATTTTTAAAAACTCATCTGTAAGAGTTGTTTAAAATGTCTTATTCTTTTTTTTGAGGAGGAGGTAGAGGAGTGTAGGGGGAGAGAGAGAGAGAGAGAGAGAGAGAGAGCGAGAGCGAATCTTAGGCAGGCTCCCTGCCCAGTACAGAGTCCGACACAGGGCTCAATCCCACAATCCTGGGATCATGACCTGAGCTGTAATCAAGATGGTGGATGTTTAACTGACTGAGCCACCCAGGAGCCCCTAAAATGTCTTTCGATAATAATTTTATACATATAGGGAGTACATCATGATAGTTTGATATATTTATACAGAATGAAATGATTACCATAGTCAAGCTAATTAACATATCCATTTCCTCACAGTTATGTGTGTGTGTGTGTGTGTGTGTGTGTGTGTGTCTGCGCGCGTGCGCGCATGCACATGTGAATGTGGTGAGAGTGCCTGAAATCTTTTAGCAAATGTCCAATATATATTACAGTATTATCAACTAAAGTCGTCATGCCATGCATTAGATGTGAAGACTTTTTCATCCTATGTAACTACGACTTTGGAATCTTTGACCAGTATAGATGGGTACTTCACCGAATAAAACCCAAAAACTACTATAATACTGGAAGGTACTGAAAGACAGACATGGTAAGGAACTGAGTCTACCAAGACTTCCCTTCTTAGGAAATGAGTCATGTGAAGAGACTCAGAGTTGATCTCAAGTGGGGCTTGCAAATTCAGGACAATCTTATTTCACAGAGGTACTTTGGAGTTCATGCGGAGGGGGGTGTGGGATGGTCCCAGAAAAGCTTTAAGCCCCCTCAAACCTCTGTCAGTGAGAGGAACTGTCTCCTCTTCCATGGTTCATGTCAAATTTTCTTTAAGTTTTCACATGGCTTAATGTTGGGGAGAGGCAATGAAAAACAAAAATCTTACCTCAACCCAGCAAGATGCACCACAAAAGTCTTAAAGGAGCAAACCCGTTTTATTATGGAGTAAGTGTTAACCAGACATGTGTTTGGTTTTCTAGCACCTGATACTGAGCTCCCAGGCTATTGGTAGATTTAACCTGCCAAAATGCAAGCTCAAATTGGTCTGATTAAAGGACTTTGACCTTGCAAAGTCTTCCCTTCCTATAACAAGCCTTGTTTCTGACAGGGCATTGGGAATTCCTGCCTTGTTCTCCCAAACTTCACTTCCCAGTTAACTGCTGGAAAGCACAAAGAGAAAGGAGTGCTAGTCATGCTCTACCTGCAGGTCATGGAGGAGGCTGTCCTTGCGGCAGCATCTGGATATCTGGAAGAAACACGGAATCTGAAAGGGCAGCTTGTGGGTAAGGAATAGCAACTCTGGTAAGCATATCTCCCCTTGTGCATTACCTGGCTCTGTTCTAGTGAGTTTGTACATCATCTCACGAAATCCTCCTGGCTGTGCTGGAGTATAGGTGTGCTTATCTCTATTTCAGAAAAAAGCGTATAAGGTCCTGGCCTCCTAAATGGTGGAGGAGCCAGGAATCAGACTCTCCAACTTGCTCCGAATGCACATTCTTCACTCCACCAGTATACAGCCAGTCATTCTGGATTTCACTGATGTTATTGTTTTCTTCATGGACCCACAGTCAAAAGTTTGGAGCTATCCAATCTCATGAGGTACTATGGCAGAAGAAATAAAGATGATATGGCTTTAATTTCGGATTAGAGATACCTCTTTATTTCTTATAAATTTTTGAGGAAATACAGATCAGCAAGAAGCTAACATAAACCATCTACCATCCTGGAGATAGAAAGAAAGCGACTCTAGCTTAGCATATTAGTTAGGGATTGTTGCATAACAAGTCACCACAGACAGCACATTTATAATTCATAGTTTCCATGAGTCAGGAGGCAGGACATGGCTTTGCTGGGGCCTCTGCTTCTGGGTGTCTCACAAGACTGCAATAAAGTGTTGGCCGGGTCTCAAGTCTCACCTGAAGGCTTGAATCAGGGAGAATTTGAATTTGTTTCCAAGCTCACATGGCTATTGGCAGGATTAACTTCCTTGTGGGATGTGTAGGGCCTTGGTTTCTGGCTGGCTGGAGGTCGGAGGCCTCCCTCAGGTCCACATGGTCCTCTCTCTAGGGCAGCCTGTTTGATCAAAGTCAGTAAGAAAGCATCTGTTAGCAAGGTGGGAGTTACAGCCTTATGTAATGTAATCATGAGCATGACACCCCATCGCCTTTGGGATTCTATTAGTTAGAGGCAAGTTGCCAGGCCAGCCCAAATATAAAGGGAAAGACTTATACCAAGGTGTGGATACCAGGAGATAGGGGAGTGGATCATGGAGTGCCACCTTAGTCTCCCCACCATGCTCAGTGAAGCCGCTCCTGCCTTGGAAGCTCATTAGAATCATGTGGGACATTAAAAAAAAAAAATACTAGTGGAATCTCCACTTGGGGATGGTGCCTGAGCATCGGCAATCTTAAAGCTCCCCAAGTGATTTTAATATACTGCCTGGTTTGAGAAGTACTCGGTATACTGCTTAAGAGCCAGACTTAGTTGACTGAGTCAGGAATCTGGATATGGCTTCATTGGATGGCTCTGGCTCAAGGTTTCTCATAAAGTTGCAGTCAAGATGTTTGCTGGGGCTTGTCACCTGAAGGCTTCACCGAGGCTAAAAGGTTTGTTCAAGATGGTTCCCTCACATGGCAGTTGGCTCGAGGCCTCCATTTCTTGCCACCTGGGGCTCTCTGAGAGCTGACTTGATGTCCTCACAGCATGGCAGCTGGCTTCCATGAGTGCTCCGTGGGAGACTGTGCTTAAGGGAGTGGAACTGGGCTTGGCATTTTGATAGGAGTGCCAAAGGATTGATGGACATTTTTTTCTTTTTTAGAAATGTTTATTTATTATTTTGGAGGTGGGGAGAGGCAGAGAGAGGGGGAGAGAGGGAATTCCAAGCAGGCTCTGTACTGTCAGCATAGAGCATGATGTGGGGCTCAATTGTACAAATCATGAGATCATGACCTGAGCTGAAATCAAGAGTCAGATGCTTAACCAACTGAGCCACCCAGGTTCCCTAAGAATTGATGGATGTTCTTTTTTTTTTAATTTTTAATGCTTTATTTATTTCTGAGAGAGAGAGAGAAACAGCATGAGCAGGGGAGGGTCAGAGAGAAAGGGAGACACAGAATCCGAAACAGGCTCCAGGCTCTGAGCTGGCAGCCAGCACAGATCCCGACGCGGGGTTCGAACCCACGAACTGCGAGATCACGACCTAAGCGAAAGTCGGACGCTTAACCGACTAAGCCACCCAGGTGCCCGGAATGCTGCGGTTCTGCTACTGATAATAGCCACATGCGTTGTTGACATGTGGGACACGTGAGTCAATGTATATAAAGCCATTCAATACTGCCTGACATCAGCAAATAGTAGTGGGAATATTGGATATCTTCGTGCCAAAGAGGAAGTTGGACCCTTATACCATATACAACATGAACACAGATGGATCAAAGACATAAATGTAAGCCCTAAAACTATAAAGTATCTAGAAGAAACATGGCAGCAAAGGCTTGATGACATTAGATTCCACAAGAGATTATGGGTATGATGCCAAAAGGACAGGCAACAAAAGTAGAAATAGACAAATGGTGGGGCGCCTGGGTGGCTTAGTCAGTTAAGCGTCCGACTTTCGCTTAGGTCATGATCTCGCGGTTCGTGGGTTCGAGCCCCGCGTCGGGCTCTGTGCTGACTGCCAGCTCAGAGCCTGGAGCCTGTTTCAGCCTGTGACCCCCTCTCTCTCTGCCCCTCCCCTGCTCACGCTGTCTCTCTCTCTCTCTCTCCTAGAAATAAAACATTAAAAAAAAAAGAAATAGACAAATGGAGTATGTCAAACTAAAAACTTCTGAATGTCAAAGGATATAGTCAATGGAGTGCAAAGGCAACCCAGGGAATGGGAGAAAAATACCTGATAATGGATTACTATCTAGCATACATAGAGAATGTCTACAATTCAACAATAAAATAACTTGACTTAAAAGAAAGGGGAGAGGCAAAGAATCTGAATAGACATTTCTCCAAAGATGCTATACAGATGACTAAGAAGTATGTGAAAAGATACTGAATGTTACTAACCATTAGGTAAATGTAAATCAAAACCACAATGAAATATCACCTCAAACCCATTAGTATAGCTGCTATAAAAAGAAAATAAAACAGGGTGAGGATGTAGAGAAATTGGAACCACTATGCAGCGTTGGTTAGGAATATAAAATGGTACAGCCACTATAGAAAATAGTATGATGGCTCCTCAAAACTTTGAACTTAGTACTACCATATGAAATAATACAGAATAAGATTTCACCTTAAGAAGAAATACAATTTTGATATACACTACAACATGGATTAGTATATTTATTTCATTATGCTAAATCAAATATGCCAAACACAGAAAGACAAATACTTGCTGTAATCTTCCACCTGTATGAGGTCCCCAAAGTAGTCAAAGTCATAGAAACAGAAAATAGAAGGGCATTTGCCAGGTGGTACAGGAAGAGAAATGAAGAGTTGTGTTTTAATGGGTATAGAGTTTCAGTTTTACAGAATAAAAAAGTTATAGAGATGGATTACACAACATGAGTATACTTAATACTACTGCACTGTGCACTCAAAAAATGGTTAAGATGGTAAATTTTATGTTATGTATTTTTTTTACCCATAATAAAAGCTTTTTTTTTTTAAGTCTGACACATGGTGAGCATCCCCAAGCATTAGATAGTGTTACTTTCTAGTCTCTACCTTTATTGATCTTTTTAAAAATGCAATTAGATGGAAATTTCAGGACACAAGCAGTGGTGAGCCCTCAGAATATATTTTTACTGTCCTTTTATTTCCTATCAATGATATTGCTAAGCAGTATCCAGACACCATCTCCCCCTTTCTCAGCTCTTGGCTGAGCATAGGATTTTTTTTTTCTTACAAACATCCTGAGACCTGGATTAAGGAGAGAAACTGATTTTTGTCTCCAGCATATAATCAAACTTTGCGGGCATGATTGAGTGACTGTGTGAAAGCATTCTGGCCCCGTTTATACCTCCCAGTGGGGCCAATTATAGTAAAGTTGTTCATTTGTGACAGCTTTTTATGTAGGGCACATCCTTTTATGTGTCACTCAAAGAACAGTTAGCCAACACTTTCGTATACATACTGTCTTTTGGGGGGGTGTTACTTCTCTATGTCTCTGTCCCCCAATGCATAAATCTGGGACAGAAACAGAATCTACACCATATATTGCTGTGAAGGTTCACCAAGTTACTCTATGTCGAGTCTGTAGAATGGTGCCTGAAAACGTAGATATTTGTCCGTGTTATCTGTGATGGTGATGGGGAAACTTACAAGGGACAAAAGAACTATTAGTTGGGAATTCAACAGATGTAGTCTTTTCTCCAGAAAATCACATTGCCTTGACATCAAAAATGGTCTTCTTTTTCCTTCCTCTTCTCATTTACCTTATAAGTGAGAGGGGCAGTCAGGTAGGGTAGGATAGTTAAGATTCATGGCTCTGAAGTCAGAAATCCAGCACAGGAATATCCCATCTCCTCACTTATCGCCGGGGTCCCACTGTGTAAAAGGAGTATATGAATGTCCACTGTGTAAAAGAGGTAAATGAGATAATAGATAAGAAGTGCCTCGTATACTTTGGAATATGAGCAGTTGGTTATTCCATGACTGCTCTAAAGCAATATGCTTATTCTGCAGATGAAGAGAGAAAATGAGGGGATCCTCTGTGTCTACTGCCAAGGGTCATCTTGGTCTAATGATGGCTGTCAAGTCCTTTCCTCGGATGAAAATCAAACCCTTTGCAGCTACAACTGCCTCTCCAGCTTTGCCCTACTCAGGGCATCCACTCAATTAAAGGTACTCTTTTACTTCTGTAACAAATTTACCTTTCATCGAAAGGGAACATTATTGAGTTCCATTTAAAAAAAAAAAAAAGGATTGATCGCATTCTGACATGAATGGAGATTTTAAAGTAAGTCCTCTATTCATGAAAGGCTGTCAACATTTTCAGTGTAAAACACAAGAATTTTGACCAAAGTAGAAGCCATTAAGTGCTTCTCACAGTTTCCTGTTCCTAAGAACCACTAGGTGTGCTTATTTTATTTTTTTAAATATAATTTATTGTCAAGTTGGCTAACATACAGTGTATACAGTGTACTCTTGGTTTGAGCGGTAGATTTCCATGATTAATCACTTGCATCCAACACCCAGTGCTCCTGCTCAATGCCCATCACCCATTTTCCCCTATGAACCAGCAATAGCACTACTAGGAATTTATCTAAAGGATACAGGAGTGCTAATGCATAGGGGCACATGTACCCCAATGTTTATAGCAGTGCTTTTAACGATAGCCAAATTATGGAAAGAGCCTAAATGTCCATCAACTGATGAATGGATAAAGAAAATGTGGTTTATATATACAATGGAATACTACCCAGCAATGAGAAAGAATGAAATCCTGAAATAAGTTAGTCAGAGAAAGATAGAATATGTCTTCACTCATGTGGAACTTGAGAAACTTAACAGAAGACCATGTGGGAAGGGGAGGGGGAATAGGTATGCTTATTTTAAAATGCAGATGCCTTAGCTCCCATCCCCAAGAGATTTGGATTCTGCAAACCTGGAGTGGGAGGTCAGAGGTCTGCATTTTACAAATGAATTCACTTCCTAGACAAACATTTGTTGAGTATCTAGGACTTCTAAGCAGATTCTAAGCAAGCAGAAGATACCCACCGCCTCTGTGAACAGGGAAATAGTAATGAATATCAGGATAAGTGAATTACTTTGTATGTTAGAAATTTCTTTTTCTTTCTCTGATATGCAGAAGTGACACTAGGAACCGTTCTGTGTTCCCTCAACACAGAGGGAAAGAATGTCAAATATCTCCTGAATAACTTTATATTTACATTGATCATACACTAAACTGATAATATTTTGAGTGTCTTAGGTTAAAGAAAATATACTAGTCCTTCTCTGCCTGACTTATTTCGCTCAGCATAACACCCTCAAGGTCCATCCATGTTGCTACACATGGCCAGATTTCATTGTTTCTCATTGCCATGTAGTATTCCATGGTATAGATAAACCACATCTTCTTGATCCATTCATCTGTTGATGGACACTTAGGCTCTTTCCATGGTTTAGCTATTGTGGAGAGTGCTGCTATGAACATTGGGGTACATGTGCTCCTATGCATCAGCATTNTGCCTCCTACGTTGTATCTTTTTTTTTTATAAAACAATGTTACTGAGATATCCTTGACATACAAAAATCATATATATTTAAGGCGAACAACTTGATGTTTTGGTATGTATGTATGCATTGTGACAAGATCTTCACAGGCAAGCTAAATAATTACCCATCACATCTACATGGGTATCATGTCATGGGTGAGTGTGATCGAGAGGCTTTAAGATTTATCCTCTTAGCACATTTCAAGTATGCAATACAGCATTGTTAGCGGTCACCCGCCATGATGCACATGCGATCCCCGGAACGCATTCACCTTGAACGACTACAATTGTTGCCCTTTGGCCATATCTCCTCATTTCCCCCTTGTCCCAGCCCCTGGCAAACAATATTCTACTCTCTGCTTCTGTGAGTCTGACTATTGTCAATTCTATGTATATGCTAGATCATGCAGTATTGGTCTTCCTGTGTCTGGCTTGTTTCACTGAGCCTAATATCCTCAAGGTTCATTCATGTTGTTGCAAATGGCAAGATACCCCCCCCTTTTTTTTTTAAGGCGGAGTAACTTTCCATCCAATATACACACCTCATTTTATTTACCCATCTAACCATCAATGGATGTTTAAGTTGCTTCCATATCTTAGTTCTTATGAGTGACACTCATGTGATATTTCTATGGGACAGGGGTGATTGGGGGGGGCCTTAGATTTCCAATAGCCCTGTGTAGAAAATGCTATTAATGCCTCTATTAGCTTGCCAGGACTGCCATGACAAGGCTCTACAGACTAGGTGGCTTAAACAAGAGAAATTTATTTTATTACAGCTCTAGAATCTGGAAGGTCAAGTGGAAGGTGTTGGCGGGATTGGTTTCTTCAAAGGCATCTCTCCTTGGCTGGTGGACAGCCTCCTTCTCCATGTGTCCTCATGTGGTCTTCTCTCTGAACCATCTGTTTCCAAATGCCTTATGATGACACCAGTCCTAATGAGTATGGGTCCGCCCTAATGACCTCAAGCCACTCAGCTCTTGAAAGACCCTGTCTCCAAATAGTCATATTCTGAGCCCCTGCGAATTAGAACTTCCACATATGAATGGGGGTGAAATTCAGCCCGTAATACTGCCTCCATTTTGAATATGACGATACGAGATCTCAGAGAGATGAAGTCACTTGTTGGAGGCACTGAACTGGGATATCCATCCAACTCTCCATCAGAAACATAACTGCAGAATTGGAAACTATGATGGATTCCTCCTTGGATGGCTCATAGGTGGGTCCTGTGCTGATTGTGATCACCTGTGTGGCACTGAGCTTCTCTCTGCTGTGCCTTCTTCTGGAAGCCCTCACCTTCCTCCTGTGCAAAGCCATTCAGAACACCAGCACCTTCTTCCACCTGCCTCTTCCGGGCCCACCCGCTCTTCCTCACAGGTATCAACCAGACCGAGCCCAAGGTAGGAGAATCTGCTGATGCTGACATTTCTGTGAATATTTCCAGTGGCTTTCCCACTATGCTCCTGTAGCAGGGGCAGCTGGTGGTGGGAAGAGGAAGGATAGTCCAAAAACGGACCCCCCAACCATTGCCAACAGCTGTCCATTGTAGTGCTGTCAATAGTGGGTTTCTGGGAGTGTTAGAACACAGTTCCCTGGGGGTGCCTGGGTGGCTCAGTTGGTTAAGCATCCAACTTCGGCTCAGGTCATGATCCCGTGATTTCTGAGTTTGAGCCCCACATTGGGCTCTGTGCTGACAGGTCAGAGCCTGGAGCCTGCTTTGAATTCCGTGTCTCCCTCTCTCTCTGCCCCTCCTCCACTTGCATTCTGTCTGTCTCTCTCTCAAAGATAAATAAACATTAAAACAAACAAACAAAAAACAGAGTTCCTTGGCTATAAAATGGTGAAAATCACATAAGTAGTGAGACAATTTATTTTAACATGGCAAACCCGAAGCCCCAGGAGAGGAATAAACTTGGCTGAAATCGTGTAATAGGTTGTTGTGAGGTTTCAGATAAGTGTCCCTCACTTAATCCAGAGCACACATATCTAGGCCAATACTTTCCAGTAGAACTTCCTGTGAGGATGAAGATATTCTGTATCCGAACTCTTCAATATGGTAGCTACTGGTCACATGTGGCTACTGAGCATTTGACATGTGGCTAGTGTGACTGAGGAACCGACTTTTAAATTTTGTTTAATTTTAATGAATTTAAATGTATATAGCCCCATGAGTGTCTCCTAGCGAAAAGGTAGACCTTCCAGATCTGTAACTAGCAAGCTCATCTCCCATATGAAGAACACTGAAGCGTTTATTTTGTGATTATTTGTCATTTATTTTGTGATGATATGGTTCATCTAAAGCCGGGTCATCTTTCAGCACTTTGCTAAGTGAAAAGTTTAAACACAGGACACGCATCTCTCTTAGATACCCTTGATATGCATGAGCGAGAAGAGTCTATAGTAAAGGTCACAAAATTATTTCCTAGACCTAATTGGCCAGCAGTTGTTTTTTGTGAATCTGCTTGGTGCTTTTTAATTTAAAAAGAGTTGCCAGTATCTGTGAAAGAGATATTTGCACACCCATGTCCACAGTAGCATTCTTCTTACTGTATTAATTTCCTATTGCTGCTCTAACAAGTTAGCTCAAACTGGTAACTTAAAACAATGCAAGTTCAATATCTTATTTTGAGTTCTGTAGGTCAGAAGTCCAATGCGGGTCTCACTTAGCTAAAATCAAGGTGTCAGCAAGATGTGTTCCTTCTTGAGTTTCGAGACGCCTTTCCCGTTTGCAAGGGCCACCCAGATTCCTTGCCATACATCCCTCTTCCTCTGTCTTCAGAGCCAGCAACATTGCACATCTCTGACCATCCTTCACATTTCTTTCTGACTCTCTTCAGTCTCCCCTTTCCACTTGTAAGAACATTTGTGATTACATTGGTTCGACTCAGGTAATCCAGGATAATCTCCCCATTCCAAGGTCCTTATGCTCAATCGTATCTGCAAAGTCCCTTTTGTTTTGTAAAGTAGAACTTCCCAAATTCTGAGCATTAGGACATGGATACTTTGGGGGTGGAGAGAGGCTGCCATTATTCTGTCACACATACAAATTGACCTTCTTTTGTAATTTCTCCTAACTTGCAAAATTAAATTTAGTAATAAGTGGGCAATCCTGGGTTTAAGGTGTTGATAATTTTTGGAAAAGGAACAACATACAAGAGTATACTTTGAACTAAGCAGTAAACAACTTTTGAAATACAACTTAAGGAAAAGGCACTGTCATTTATGGATAAAAATTGGAGTTGAAACTAAATATTTTTGTTACCAAAAGCCAAATATGTGTTTATCCTGTGATCAGTCCATTCCAGTGATTTTTAACTAGGGGTGATTTTGTGCCCCACAGGGGACATTCAGCAGTGTCTGGAGACCTTCTTGGTTGTCACAACTTGAGGGGGTGACCAGAGATGCTGCTAAATATTTTGTGATGCACAGGCCAACCCCACTGGTTGAAGAACCATGGACCCCCAAATGCCAGTCCCGTGCTCTGAGTTTATAATTCAATTCTGATAGTGGAAGGACATGGTGGCATCCATTGAGTCCTCTATGCTGAATTGAATGTCCAGATTCACAATGCCCAGAAGGTAAGTCTTCTATGAATGCTAATTATTGTTCATTTTTTTCAGTGTTATGGTTGTCACTTATTGCATTATTTGTTTCTTTCTGACCCAGTTCCTATGTCCATTTCTCCCCCTATGTTTCAGTTTAGGGAAAGTTTTTTTTTAATGCATTTTCTTCTTTTTATGAAGATCTGGAAAGTTGTTCTCTTTTTCAGGAGCTGGATCAGCTTTCATGGAAGATTCATTTGGACCTTCACGGAACCTGTTTTTGTTATTATTTTGGTGGGTTTATCATTTTGTTGTCATTACTTTGAATATAGAAAATATCATGTTTCACTGATGTGACAAAGGGATAATTTGGTAACATCCTTTTTCAATTTTCTTTAGAGCCAGAACATGCCAAGAGATTATGGATCCTTTGTGGAAAGAGTCACATCTGAGTCGAAATTGAGACATCACATGAAATAAAGTTTCTGATGTTTACCTTGCCAGCATCACTGATGACGTGGCTTTTTAAAAAATATTTGGCCAAAGTCAATCACCTTTTTAAAATTATGATAAGAATATTTAACATGATCTCTATTCCTGTTAGTAAAGTTTTGGGTGTAAAATGCAGTATTGTCAACTGTAGGCGTGATGTCCTATAGCAGAGCTCTTGAACATGATCACCTTGCATGACCCAAACTTTATACCTCCTGAATCATAACTCCTTATAGTTTCTCTCCCCACCCCCTCCACTGGCCCCCAACACCACCATCCTACTCTCTGCTTCTATGAATTTGACTATTTTAGGTACCTCATGTAAGTGGAATCATACCATATTTGTCTTTCTGTGACTGGCTTAGTTCACTTAGCGTAACGTCCTCAAGGTTTAACCATGTGGTCACATATTATAGGGTTTCCCTCTTTTTAGAGCTAAATGATATTCCACTGTGTCCATCTGTTTATCCAAGTAGCTATCTCTGTCATATATTCTTTATCCATTCATCTCCTAACAGGCACTTAGGTTGTTTACACATCTTGGCTATTGTGAATAATGCTGCAATGAACACAGGAGTGCCGTAGACTCTGGGTCTGGAGTTCTCTCTTGTCCAGCAAGAGAGTGAACATAGGATTGAAATGCAAGAGAGGCTAATGTCCAGGAGGAGACAAGAGCCCTGAGTAAGGGTCCTTGCTCCATTTTTGTTAGCCTTCTGGGCTTACAAGCATGATAGACATGCACAAAGAGACAGTGAAACCCTGAACATTAACTCATGGGCATGGGGAAAAGGGGTTTTGAAGACATGTGGGGTTAGGGGGTTGGGTCAATACAGAACAAAATCCTGGCACCTGATGGAAGGTTGTTTGCAGCAGACATGAGGCACTGCCTTTGTTTACCTAAACTTGCCTAGAGGATAAGAAAGACAAAGGATGCTACTTCAGGGTCAACAAGACACCATTCTTTTGTTAAGTGGCGGACTAAAGTCCTGTTTTCCTGTTTGTGTCCTTCCTTCCTGTGAAAGCAGCTTTCTGCTGTTGTACTAAGTTGGGGGTGGCATTTTCTCCCTGAATACCTAATCTTATTTACCTCATTTTGGATGCTTCCATCCCAAGGTTTCCTATTCTTACACTTTGTCCTATATTGGGGGCCTTTGCCCTGTTTACCTAACCTTGTTCACCTAATCTTGGATGCATACATCCAGTGGCTTTCTATTTCTTTATGTCTTTTTAACCCATTGGTGCAAGTTCAGGAAATTCCTAAGCTTATTCTCCACATAGGAGTATGTATATTTCTTTAAGATTCAGATTTCAGTTCTTTAGGATAAATGCCCAGAAGTGGGATTGCTGGATCATATGTCAGTTATATTCTTCATATTTTGAAGAAACTCCATATTGTTTTCCACAGCACTCAATGGATACACCAATGGATATTCCCACCAACAGCACACAGGGGTTCCAATTTCTCCAGATGCTTGCCAACACTTGTTATCTTTTTCATTTTCAAATAACTTAAAATTCACAAGAAGTTGCAAAAATAGTGCAGAGAGTCCCACATACCATTCACTCAGCTTTCCCTAAAGATATTGGGTTTTTCTTTTTATGTTTGTTTATTTTGGGGGGGGGAGAGAGAGAGAGACAGATGGAGCACAAGTGGGTGAGGGGCAGAGGGAGAAGGAGACACAGAACTTGAAACAGGCTCCAGGCTCTGAGCTATCAGCACAGAACCTTATGTGGGGCCCAAACTCATGAAATGTGAGATTATGACCTGAGCTGAAGTTGGATGCTTAACTAAGCCACCCAGGTGCCCCAAGATGTTATTTCACATAGTCATAGTAAAAGACCCAAACCAGGAAAATGACATCAGTATAGTCACATCAACTAGACTACAGACTTTATTCAGATTTCATTTATGAACTGACAGAATGTATTTTGTAAGCAAAATTTGATCATCAGTCTTGGATTGTTTTTTTTTTTAATAATTGTGAAAAACACTTCGTACATGATTTTAAAATATTATACAAAAGGCATGTCAACGGGGGAGGGAAAAAAACCCCCAAAGCCTTAGAAAAGGTAAGCACCAAAATAGAAATAATACTTATCTCTGTGTGTGAATTTCTTCTCTGGAATTTCAGATAAGTTCTGTTTGTTTTTCTGCATTTTCCTGATTTTGAATAATGACCCTATTTTGCTTCTCTGATCAGAAAAAAAGTGGAAGCTGATGTAAAAAAAAAAATCAAGGTGTATATCCATTGAGTTTTAGACATCCTAAACATATTTTACCACTTTTGAGAATAAATTCCTGTCATTTCCTATTTAATTATAAGTGTTGGGTATTAGCCTACTTTAAGCTCTGCCCTTCATATCACTTCACAGATCAACATGTCCTTCTGACCACCTTGTGGATTTTAAAAGACCAACTTAAGTCCCTCAATAACAAAGTATCCGGGATGCAGAACAGAAGGTAGGTGGGCACAGAGCCAAGAAATCCAAGAAAAGGGGGGGGGGTTGTTGTTCACTGCATAAAGTGAGGGTAGTGATTCTAAGCTGGGGGCTATTTTCTGGAGACTTTTTTGGTTGTTGCAATATGGAATGGGGGTGAAGAAGGGAAGGTTGCTACTGGCATCTAGATGGTAGAGGCCAAGGATGCTATTAAACATCCTACAATGCACAGGACAGCCCCCACCACAAAGATGATCCAGCCCAGGGGCACCTGGGGGGCTCACTTGGTTGAGCATCCAACTTCGGCTCAGGTCATGATCTCGTGGTTCATGAGTTCGAGCCCCGCATCGGGCTCTGTGCTAACAGCTCAGAGCTTGGAGCCTGCTTCGGATTCTGTGTCTCCCTCTCTCTCTTTGCCCCCCGCCCCCCCCCGCTCATGCTGTCTCTCAAAAATAAACACTAAAAAAACAAAATCCACCCCAAATGTCAGGAATGCCAAGGCTGAGAAACCCTAAGTTAGGAGAATAATGCTTTTGCAGTTTTCCCCATTTTTAAAATTTGGGGAATTTATATGATTCAGGTGAAAACTAAAATTTATCCAGTATATGAACCTCTAAGGATGTGTTTCTGCTAGGAGTCATTTTCAGCACTTAATATTATGAAATATATATTGTACTTGATATGGTATTAACTTAATGTTTTACACAGGTGTTATTTAGGTACATAGTAAGAACAGCAGATCAGGAGATAGCTGTCACTGAAAAGATAATCCATTATACTTACAGACCCCAGGAGGAAGGGCATGCTATGCCAGGAGAGGGGAGATATTCTGGGAAAACAGCTGGAAAGCAGGCAGAAGCACAGGGGAAATTGTAGGCAAGTGACTTTATTATGGTATCCGTGGGAAGGAGGTGAGGCAGGGTAAACAGGTTTAGGATCAGCTAGTTTGAATAGTCACTGGGCTCCTGGGTACAGGGGCTGTCCATAGTAGTCTGGTACCTGGCCCTGGGGTGATCAAGGAAGGTGGCTAGTGGCCTGGAGTGTGAGAGCCCCATAAAGGAGGTGGTTGAAGATGTGGGCTCTGGATTGGTTGGTTTGCATTTGAAAGGCACACTCCCAAGAATTGACTAACCCCATAAGGGGCAGTCCAGGGTCAGCAAGATACCAGTCGTCACAGCAACAGAATACAGAACATAAAAAACATAGTTAATACACTTCTATTATATAATTATAATAAATGCCATTGTGTTAATATGAATATTGGAACATAGGCTACTTCATTATACCAAACATAAATACTTTTTATATATATGTAATGTAGTGCTTCCTATAATTACATGGGATGTTATTATATCACACTCACGTTATATGATGCTAACATTACATATCAGTCAATCTCTTTAACACTCCTGCCAATGGTAATTATGTTTAACAGTCTGACCTTCTGAGTAGTCCCAAGCCTTGAAGCAACAGTAAAAGCATCCCAATATGTGAGAGAAAGCATTGCCATGAGCCATAGAGCTGACACTGTCCTGCCTCTTGGTTTTGGCAGCATGCTGACTTTCAAAGCCATTGCTCAGCTTTTCATTTTGGGCTCTTCTTGGGACCTTGGCTTCTTTCTGGTGGAAGGAGTGCTGGACCCAGTCACATGGGCGATGGCCTACTCCTTCCCCATCACCAGCACCCTACAGCATGTCTATGTCTACTTGGTCTACTGTCTCTTCAATCACAAGGTAAACCAGTCTGCCCTCCACACGTTCCACTGCCCCTTGGTGTCTCTTGTTTTACTACTATTTTCTATCTCTTGGGCTTCTCCATTGCTTGCATGGTGATTGTGTATGTGCGTAGGCATGGGGCTTTTCCTTCTAGATCTTACATTTGTCCCAAGGACCACCTTTTCAGGATTTGTCCTACTTCCAGTCATTTGAATCTGCACTGAAGTAGCAGAAACTGGATAGAGCCATACAAGGTCCACATTATCTGACAATAAGAAAAAAAATCACAGTTGAGGACAACATAGTAAATTCTGGGGGGGTGAAATCCTTGCTTAGGACTTAACTAGGAAACATCCCTACTCTATGAAAACAACTCCGCGTTGTTATATTTGAAAACAGAGCTTATAATTGTAAATGTGGGCTAGTTCTTAGAATGAAATAAGAATCAAATGTTGATTTTTGAAGGGAATTATTTTATGCTTTATGACATGGTAGCTATGATATAATGGTTTTTATGTGATGCTCAACTTTTGCAAACTGCAGCTTTGCACAAATTATCTGGGATTTATTAATTTCCCAAGGATCTTTGAATCATTTGATATTCTAATCATTTTCTTTGGTGTGTCTATCTGGTCATGATTCTTTTTGAGAGTTTCATGTTTTAAATTATCTGGTCTAGAGGTGCCTGTGTGGCTCAGTCGATTAAGTGTCTGACTCTTTGTTTCGGCTCAGGTCATGACCTCACAGTTTGTGAGTTCGAGCCCCACATCAGGTTCCATGTTGACAATGCAGAGCCTGCTTGGGATTCTATCTCTTCCTCTCTCTCTGACCCTTCCTCCCTCTCTCTCTGCCCCCCCAAAAGTAAATAAACTTTTAAAAAATTAAATTATCTGGTCTAATTTGCCAGATTTTTATTTGTCTATAGTAAGGGCTAGCAAACTTCAAGTGTCAGATAGTAAATATATTTGGCTTTTAGGCTGTAAGATTTCTATTGTAGCTATTCACCCGTGTTCTCGTAGCATGAAAGTATCCATAGACAATATGTCCATGAATGGGGATGGCTACAAGCCAATAAAACTTTATTTACAAAAACAAGTAGTGGACTGTATTGGGCCTGGCGCTGACACCTGATCTGTTGTGTTTTGAGAATTCTCTGACATCTCAGGCAGTGCCTTTATGAGCTTGCACATTTTTATACGATTTTCAATTTTGCTTTGTAGTCATTTGCATTGGGACTTACTGATTGGATGTTTAATTGTCTGGTAGAATTCTGGGTGTGAAGTACAATAAGCACCACATGTAGAGCAACTCACTCTTGATCATTAAACTATATTGTGGTTAGTTAACAAAATGAAGTCAAATTTTCTCAATCATTTCATTGCAATTTAAATTTAAAATAAAAATTTTAATACAGTAGATCTTTTAGAAACCAAGAAAAATAAGAAGGCAAAGGTACACAAATACAACTATTATAAAACGTACTGAACTTCAATGTATTTTTCCTGTCCTTTTTTTCTTTCAAGATTTTGTTTAAATTCAAGTAAGTTAGCATATGGTGTAATATTTGTTTCAGGGGTAGAATTTAGTGATTCATCACTTACATGTAACACCCAGTGCTCATCCCAACAAGTACCCTCCTTAATGCCCATCACCCATCTGGCCCATCTCCCTACCCACCTCCCCTCCAGCAACTCTCAGTTTGTTCTCTGCATTTATGAGTCTCTTACAGTTTACCTCCCTCTCCATTTTTATCTTATTTTTCCCTCCCTTCCCCTGTGTTCATCTTTTTTTTCCTTAAATACCACAAGTGAATCATATTTGTCTTTCTTTGACTTGTTTCACTTAGTATTATCCCACCTACGTCCATCCATGTTGTTGCAAATGACAGCAAGGTTTCATTCTTTTTTATGGCTAATATTCCATTATGTATATATACCATATCTTCTTTGTCCATTCATCTGTCAATGGACACTTGGGTTGCTTCCGTATCTTTCCTGCCAGCCAATCTTAAGGGATAATTTGACAAGGGGTTTATGAGCATCACCTTCCAAGTTGATTCGAACTCAAACTCTTACCTTAGTGATCAATGAGACCTTAAAAATTTATTTTTTTTTACAAAAAATTTTAACTTTACCCTAAATAACTTAGTCTACACTTTTTTTGGTTTGTCCAGCTTCATGTAATCTAATGTCCTGTCATTATATGTATTAATCTGTTCTACTAGCTTTTTAGAAATATGTAATACCTTATAGTATATTGTAATCAGCAATATCATATATAATTATATTACATGTTATAGTTACTAGGGTTTTCTAGAGGTTTTCTATCTCAGGAGGCAAGGGAAGAATTCTTCTAGGTTTTTCTCTCTGAGACATCTGTCTAATTCACCATTTCACAAAACCTCTGCAGCTAAGCATTTCTGTTCTTGATACAGTCCCCAGTCTTGGGTCAGTTGTCCAATTAGCTCATTTTCCTTGTTATTTTCCCTTCTCTCCTTACATGGAGAAAAATATGTCATCATACTTAAACAGACATGCTCAAAGAAAAATAATGTCACATGTCAACACACTACTTTCCTAGGTGACTATGTTTGCATATTTTTATATTAACTTTTCTTGTTCTGAGCAGCAGTGTGGCTTCATAGAAGTTTATAGAGTTGAGAGTGTTGCAAATATCTCAAGTATATTCCCTCCCTGTGCTCAGGCTTTCCGGGGAGCTCAGGGAAGACTGCTCCTCTGATCTTTCCATTACCATTCTGATATTTTTTTATTAAAAATTTTAAATTTACATCCAAGTTAACATATAGTGCAACAATGATTTCAAGAGTAGATTCCTTAATGCCCCTCACCCATTTAGCCCACCCCCCCCCACAACCCCTCCAGCAACTTTCTGTTTGCTCTTTTTTAAGAGTCTCTTATGTTTTGTCTTTCTCCCTGTTTTTATATTATTTTTGCTTCCATTCCATTATGTTCATCTGTTTTGTATCTTAAATTCCTCATATGAGTGAAGTCATATAATATTTGTCTTTCTCTGACTAATTTCACTTAGCATGATACCCTCTAGTTCCATCCACATAGTTGCAAATGGCAAGATTTCATTCTTTTTGCTTGCCAAGTAATACTCCATTATATATATACATATACCACATCTTCTTTATACATTCATCCATCAATAGACTCTTGGACTCTTTCCATACTTTGGCTATTGTCAATAGCTCTGCTATAAACATTGGGGTGCATGTGTCCCTTCTAAACAGCACACCTGTATCCCTTGGATAAATACCTAGCAGTGCAATTGCTGGGTTGTAGGGTAGTGCTATTTTTAAGTTTTTGAGGAATCTCCATACTGTTTTCCAGAGTGGTTGCACCAGTTTGCATTCCCACCAGCAGTGCAAAAGAGATGCTCTTTCCCTGCATCCTCGCCAACATCTGTTGTCGCCTGAGTTGTTGATGTTAGCCATCCTGACAGGTGTGAGGTGGTATCTCCTTGTGGTTTTTATTTGTATTTCCCTGACGATGAGTGATGTTGAGCATCATTTCATGCGTCTGTTGGCCATCTGTATATCTTCTTTGGAGAAGTGTCTATTTATGTCCCTAGCCCATTTCTTCACTGGATTATTTGGGTTTTTTTGGGTATTGAGTTTGATAAGTTCTGTATAGATTTTGGATACCAACCCTTTATCTGATGTCGTGTTTGCAAATATCTTCTCCCATTCTGTCGGTTGTCTTTTAGTTTTGCTGATTGTTTTCTTCTCTATGCAGAAGATTTTTATTTTGATGAGGTCCCAATAGTTCATTTTTGCTTTTGTTTCCCTTGCCTCTGAGACATGTTGAGTAAGAAGTTGCTGTGGCCAAACTCAAAGAGGTTCTTGTCTGCTTTTTCCTTGAGGATTTTGACCATCCTGATATTTTTAAAGTGTCCTTGTGCCTTGGATACTAGAGGTTACAGACCCACCTAAAATTTCTTATCTTCAAGATGTGGTATTGGCCACTCCCAAAGAAATGTGGTATATCAAATGAGTCTGTGTGTCATTTGGTCAGATAAGATTAGGATATTTAGTTGCTACTGACATTTACAATTCAACCCCAACAAGACTAAATCTGTTCATAATTTCATAGTGTCTCACATAAGACACTTAGCCTACTTCCTCTTCATAAACGTGCTTAAATATCCTGCAAGACCTGCCAAGTCCTGATATCTGTATGATGGGTTTTCTGACAGTGTTTCCTGTTTCTGGGGGCCAGGGGGCTCCACAGCCTGAGTTTCAGTTGTAAACCTCAAGAATCCAGAGGTATTTGAGCCATGTATTTCTCCTTGAGAGTGCACAGCTATAAGACTTATATGACTTAGAAGTAAAAAGACCATTTTCAAGAAAAATTGTAATTGAAAATGTCTATAATGTGCATAGTTTTTACAATGATTAATTTAAAGCAATGTTTCTCCACTCAGTTGCATTTCTGGAAAGTTTTCTTAAGAAAATAATGAGAACAGTGACCAAAGGAATCCAGGGGGAAAAGTGACCTTTCGGTGTTCATTTTAGGTACCAAAAAATGCCTGCTGGACACAAGCTAGAAATCCGTTAACAAGAAATCGATCCATAAAGAGGACAGTATAGGGGCACCTGAGTGGCTCAGTTGGTTAGGCATCTGACTCTTGATTTCAGCTCAGGTCATGATCTCACAGTTTGTGGGATGGAGCCCTGCATCGGACTCTGTGCTGACAGTGCAGAGCCTGCTTGGGATTTTCTCTCTCCCTCCCCCACTCATGCCCGCATGCACCCTCTCTCTCTCAAACTTAAATGGATAGTGCTGATAGTTGCACAATGTCATGAATGTAATTAACGCCGCTGAATTCCATAGGAAAAAAATGGTTACGATGGCAAATTTATGTTATATATGCTCTACCACGATAAAATATGGTAAAAAAAAAAATAATTTGTTGTAACAAATGATATAAATGTAATTTATAAAACATTAATGGAAGAGTTGCTATGGTCAATGACTTGAAAAACTGGCAGGAGAGGGGACGGCAGAAACTCACACCTTCCAGGGCCTGTTTAATGGCTCTCCCCTCTTGTCCCTGCTCCCTGAAATAATGCCCATCTCTGTGTGCTTGGACCCTCAGGTATAAGAAGAATACAGAAACTAGTTCAAGAAGATGAGGAACAGGACAGAAACTGCCAGCTCTGACTTATTTGGCTCAGCCACCCACACTGCAATGGTAGGATTCCCTCTTTCCCCTTTTATGCTTTCCCCCATGTCTGACCCTCATGATTTCATCCACTTTGAGAAGGGAGCAGTCTTCGCAAATGAAAACCATCAGCCAAAGGTGGAATCTTTCTAGAATTATGTATACCAAACTCTACTGACAATTTCACGTTACTGTGAGCTGCTTTGAGGCTAAGAATGTAGAATTTTTCTCTCATCCCAGTGACCTAGAGCTGGTCTGGTTCACAAAAGCGGGCACTCCAGGGCTGTAAGCAACAGCAACATGAAGGGAGAAGTTTCTTGGTTCAGTAAAATTCTTCACAAGTTCAAAATGGTTATTTACAGATCAACTTTGGGTTGACCAAGGTTAAGTTTTCTTTTTTAAATTTATTTATTTTGAGAGAGAGAGAGAGAGGGCAAATTCCAAGCAAGCTCTATGCTGCTTGGGGCTTGATCTCAAGAACCATGAGATCATGACCTGAGCCAAAATCCTGAGTTGTATGCTCAACCAACTGAGCCACTCAGGTGCCCCAATTTGTAAAGTTTTCCTAAAAGGAGAGAAGGTAAGTGCCTGTCAAGACAGCAGCAATAGAAGAGACATAACAGAGATACCATTTGGTTCTCCTCAATATTTTATTTTGAAAAAGTTCAGACATAGGAAAGTTTTAATAAGTTTACAATGAACATCCGTATATGTACAACCTAGAGTCTACAATTAATATTTTCATATAATAGCTTTATCTCTTATCTGCCCATCCCCCATCACTACATTACACTTCCTAATTTTTTTTATGTGATCACATTTTAATCATCTGGTCTGTAGCTTTCAGAAAGCAGACTCTGTTGCTTTTGTTCTTTGAGTAAATCATCCAAGAACACTCAATCAGTAATTTTTCTTTCCATTTTTGTGACTGCACAGTATTTTTCAAGGTGAAATTTTCTCAGGGTAAGATCACATACATGTGGGATCATCAAACTGTGGCCGATGGTCCAAGTCTAGCTCACCACGTGTGATTTTTCACGAATTTGCGTGTCATCCTTGTGCAGGGGCCATGCTAATCTTCTCTGTATCCTTCCAATTTTAGTATATGTGCTGCTGAAGCAAGCACCACCACATGTGATTTTTAAAGCTCATGAGCTATGAATGGTTTGTTTTTTTCATTTTGAATTAACTGAAAAAAAGAGAATATTTTATGGCACTGAAAATTATATGAAATTCAAATTTCAATGTCCACAAATAAAATTTTATTGGCATGTAGTCATGCCCCTTCATTAACATATTGTCAATGGCTGCTTTGGTCCACAATACTGAAAATATTTACTCTTATTTATTTCATTATTTTTATGTGCGTATAGTTGTCAAGTTGGTTTCCATATAACACCCAGCGCTCATCCCCACATTTTTGAAGGATCTCCATACTGTTTTCCATAGTGGCTGCACCAGTTTGCACCACCAACAGTGCACGAGGGTTCCCTTTTCTCCACATCCTCACCAACACTTGTTATTTATCTTTTTTGGTCTAGCCATTCTGACAGGTAGGAGATGATATCTCATAGTGATTTGATTTGCATTTCCCCGATGATTACGGATGTTGAACATCTTTTTCAGGTACCTGCTGGCCCTCTGACTATTTTCACTAGAAAAAGGCCTGTTCAGATTCTCTGCCCATTTTTTAACCAGATAATTTAGCTTTTTGAGGTTTTTTTTTTATATTAACCCCTTTTTGGATATATCCTTCATAAATATCTTCTTCCATCCAATAGGTTGACTTTTCCTTTTGTTGATCGTTTACTGTGCAAAAGTTTTTATTGTGAAGAAGTCCCAATAGTTTATTTTGCTGTTATTTCCCTTGCCTCAGAAAACATATCTAGAAAAATGTTGCTATGGCCAAGGTCAGAGAAATTACTGCCTGTGCTCTCCTCTAGGATTTTTTGGCTTCATGTCTCACCTTTAGGTCTTTAATTCATTTTGAGGTTACTTTTGTGTTGGTGTAAAGAGGTGGTCCAGATTCCCCAACAGCATTTGTTGCATAGACTGTCTTTTCCTCATCGCATACTCTTGCCACCTTTGTTATAAAATAATTGGCCATATAAGCGTGGGGTTATTTCTGGGCGCTCTCTTCTGTTCCACTGATCTGTGTCTGTTTTTGAGCCAGTACCACACTGTTTTGATTACTGTAGCTTTGTAGTATATCTTGGATCTCTGATTGTGATACCTCCTGCTTTGTTTTTTCTCAAAATGGCTTTGGCTGTTTGTCTTTTGTGGCTCCATACAAATTTTAGTATTATTTGTTTCAGTTCTGTGGAAAAAATGCTGTTAGTATTCTGACAGGGATTGCATTGTATCTTTAGATTGCTTTGGGTAGTACAGACATTTTAACAATATTCTTCCAATCCATGAACATGGACTATCTTTCATCAATGTTTTCTAGTTTTTAACTCTCTGTCTCTGGACAGAAACAATAGGCCAACCCCTCTCCTAAAATATCAGAGATGGTGAGAACCTTAAAAAGCCTGGTCCAACCTTTCATTTCTTAAAGCATATAACTGGACCTGGAGAAGGAAGATGACGCGTCCAGGAGCTAAGGTTACAACTACTGGCTTCTAACCCATTGTTATAGCTTGTGGACTATATCCCAAAAATGCTATGTGAGCATCTCTTCTGATGCTTACATTCCACATATCATTTAGAGAATAATCCATTTGCATAAAAGCTTTCCAGCTTCATTACTAGAACAGAACTGGACAGCCCCAGGGAGGAGGGCATTGACACACGGTCTTGAATATGAGAAGTCAGTAGTCACTGAGAGTTCCCTTGGAGGCCAGCTGCTAGGAAATGCCACTGTACTAGTCCAGGCAGAATATGATGGTGACCAGGGTGGGAGTGAGTGAGTTACAGATGGCCAGAAGTTGCCAAATATGGGATATTTCTTCAATAAGCCACAGTCAGCATTTGCTGATGGATTGATTGTACTAATTAACAGAGAAATAGCTCTGGGTCTGTTCCTCTCTTTTGCCCTAGCTTGTGGTTCTGGGAATATCAGAAGCGCCCTCTTGCTCTTCCCCCAGCTCTTGAGGGGGGTAACCCAGGGTTAGCTGAGGAAAGAACTAAGTTGCATCGTGTCCAGCTGTAGGGATGCAGAGCAGTAGGAAAAGCCAAGAAGAGCGCCCCAGCCCCAGCGAGGTCAGAGGGGAGACAGCCTCATCAATGGCTGGCCCACAAGGTGGCCATTGCCAGGCCTTCAGAAAACCCTATAGACTTTGGGCCTCTGAGCAGAGGGCAGCACTGTCATGGAAGCCTGCAGACGCAAGGGGAACAGAAGCAGAAGATGCCAGCTCTGCTTTTATAGGCCTCCCCTCTGGCCGCTAACTGGCCATAGACAGAAGGCTTAGTTCCCCCATGACAATGCTGAGAAGAGGCCAGGTGAGTCTCCTGGCCACAGGCCTCATTCTTTGTCCATGGAGCCTCCAACCCTTGTGGCGTTAGGACATCCAGTGATAGGCATTTCCTGTCCCTTCCCCTGCCAGGCCGTAAGCCCAGGCCTCTGCCTCCCTCTTGCCCATGTGCCACCCACAGACCAACCTCTTCCTGCTGAACCCCTTCCCCTGGCAGCCCACAGACAGGCCAGCAAATTCTGGGCTACACAACCCCCCAGGATCTGAGGACACACTCCTTGGCCCTGTGTCCCAGCAGGCTGACCAGCTCCCCAGCTCTAGGGCAGCTGTCGCCCACCTGCATGAAGCTACCAACTCGCAGGGAAGGGGACCTGCAGAGAACCAGCCTACCTCTGCTAGACAGTGAGGGCCTCCTACCTCCCAGCCCTGGTCCAGGGCCAGCAGAGAAATGCTCCAATGATTCCCTGGGGAACACACAGCCCTTCACAGAGCCAGACAGCCCCAGACTCAAAGGTCAGACACACAGGCATCAGTTTAACCACTCTTGAGTGCTGCACACCCAGCCAGGGCTGACCAGACCACCAGGAGGAGCAGTGCCCCAGGGCCTCCCCGCAAGAGCCAGAAGGAGCCCTGGGCCTGGCCACTGAGGTCCAAGTGTACAGCTATTGCCATGGCCAGACTCTTTGGGGTCAACAGAGTCACTCTTCCTGTCCACTGGGTCTTTAGACAGGATCAAGAGAGTCTGGGCTGGGAGCTGCATTCTCCTTCCCCTACCTTCAGCCGTGTTCCTGAGCAGGCAACAATCTATGAGGAGTTTGTCCAGCTATGGCCGGCTGCCTGTCCGGGGGGCAGTTGGCATAGTGAAGGAGCACAAAGATGCTGGAGCAGCAGGAGCCCTGGCCTGGCTTCCTGTCCCTCTGTTGGTCCTGGGCTCTTTGCAGAGCCCAGGGTTTGTGGTCAGTGTTCCCCACCTGCACCCCCAGCCTCCTTCCTCACAAGCGGTGGCCCTCGTGGGCTTCCCAAAATTCCTGTGTCTTCTCTCCCAGTCCCCACACCATGCACACACATCCTCAAGAACATAGGACACAGAGGAGGGGGCTACACTCAGTGGGGGCCCAGCTCTTTCCCCTCAGCCCAGGATGTGGCCAGAGCCTCTTGGGGGGACCCCTGTCCACTCTTTGCCTCCTCAGCCCAGCTATGCACCTGGAGTGGCATGTATGGGCTTGCTATCAATTCTTTGGCCATTTTTTTTTAACTGCATTTTGTACTGCAGCCCTTCCTTCCCTTGTCTGCCTCCGTGTGCTCATCTCTTTAAATGTTGAAGTTACCAGAAGCCTGGAGCTAGTCTGTGTGTCTTATTATGGATAAAGAATTGGGGGAGGGGTCTAGCTGCATGTGAGAGGCTGAGCTGTTCGTTTGAAAATAGAACGACCATGGGTACAGCCCTCACAGAGGTCATGCTTGGCCTTTTAATGCCTTTCTGGTAGGTTTCATAATTGATCTTGGTTCAGGAAATGTAAATAACAAAATGAGGAAAAGGAAACAGGAATAGGGAAGAGGGAGGGATTGGTCAAAGGGCACAAAATGTTTATACAGCATGCACAATTCCTTGAGATCTACTGTACCATGTTAACAGTACTGAATGGCATACTTAAGTATCTGCTAAGAGAAAGGATTTTAGGTTAAGTGCTGTCATCACAAAATAATAAGAGGGTAGTAGGAAATTTTTGGAGGTGATGGATGGGATTTGGCATAGATCCTGGTGACAGTTTCATAGGTGTGTACTTATTTCCAAACTCATCAAGCTGTATGTATTAATTATGCACAGCTCTTTGTATTTCAAAAATTAATTAAAATCAAAGAACATAGAAATACCTTTATATAAATGAGAGGGGTTGAGCTGGTCTTGGAGGGAGATGGGAGGATTCAGGCCACTACAGTTCAAGAAGTGTGCTGGCTGGGTGAAGGCAGAGAAGAATGTGCAGAGAAAAGCCATGGTAAGAGATACAGCTTACAAATGTGGACTCCAATCTAGAAAGGATAAGCTCAGTGATCCCATAATCTCATCTTCCAATAGTACATGACAGAAAAGCAGCTTCTAGATACACACACCACAAAAATGGAGAAATAGTCCATGCTCCTGGATAGTAAGAACAAATATTGTTAAAATATCCATACTACCCAAAGCAATCTTCATATTCAATGCAATCCCTATCAAAATAAAATCAACATTCTTCACAGAGCTAGAACAAAGAATCCTAAAATTTATATGGAACCAGAAAAGACCCTGAATAGCCACAGCAATCCTGAAAAAGCAAACCAAAGCAGGTGGCATCACAATCGCAGACTTCAAGCTATATTACAAAGCTATAATCATCAAGACAGTATAGTACTGGCAGAAAAATAGACACTTAGATCAATGGAACAGTACAGAGAACCCAGAAGTGGACCCACAAACACATGGCCAACTAATCTTTGACAAAGCAGGAAAGAATTTTCAATGGAATAAAGACAGTCTTTTCAGCAAGTGGTGCTGGGAAAACTGGACATCGACATGCAGAAAAATGAACCTGGACCACTTTCTTATACCATACACAAACATAAACTCAAAATAGATGAAAGACCTAAATGTAAGACAGGAAGCCATCAAAATCCTTGAGGAGAAAGCAGGCAAGAACCTCTTTGACCTAGGCCACAGCAACTTCTTCCCAACGTCTCCGGAAACAAAAGCAAAAATGAACTATTGGGACCTCATCAAAATAAAAAGCTTCTGCATAGCAAAGGAAATAATCAGCAAAACTGTTGGGAGCCATTCTGAGCCCACTAGTTGAGAAAACTCCTGGTGAGGTTAAAACAAGTTTGCACGGTCTCTTGCCAATCAGATGACAACTGATATCCACCCCCACTCAATTATTTCTGCTTGAGCACTGACCCCTAAGGTAACTGTTGATCAATGTTGGGAGTGACTTGTCCCCTTATTCCGGCGCTGGTATGATGATTGCACCTTGTGAAGGAATTTATTGTGGGAACTTCTTGTTTCGATTATAGAAGAGACATCGTGTCTCCAGCAGGTCCTATTTCCCTCCATACTTTCCCTTGAGCTTTGAACAGGCTAATGACCATTACTCATAATAGATTGACCTTTACATGTACAATCCTGTTTCTACCATTGCGTTAGTCCAAGATGGTCATACAGCTCAACATGTAAATCAACTAACCAAAAAT
>NW_027527150.1:133996-134427 GCF_008692635.1 Crocuta crocuta
CAAGTTTGCACGGTCTCTTGCCAATCAGATGACAACTGATATCCACCCCCACTCAATTATTTCTGCTTGAGCACTGACCCCTAAGGTACCTGTTGATCAATGTTGGGAGTGACTTGTCCCCTTATTCCGGCGCTGGTATGATGATTGCACCTTGTGAAGGAATTTATTGTGGGAACTTCTTGTTTCGATTATAGAAGAGACATCGTGTCTCCAGCAGGTCCTATTTCCCTCCATACTTTCCCTTGAGCTTTGAACAGGCTAATGACCATTACTCATAATAGATTGACCTTTACATGTACAATCCTGTTTCTACCATTGCGTTAGTCCAAGATGGTCATACAGCTCAACATGTAAATCAACTAACCAAAAATGTCTCTCATGCCCTAGCTATTCAAGAAATCATAAAACTAGACACAAAGGTAAATGCACTC
>NW_027527150.1:134534-166749 GCF_008692635.1 Crocuta crocuta
TTTTTTTTTAATGTTTTATTTATTTCTAGGAGAGAGAGAGACAGCGTGAGCAGGGGAGGGTCAGAGAGAGAGGGAGTCACAGACTGAAACAGGCTCCAGGCTCTGAGCTGGCAGTCAGCACAGAGCCCGATGCGGGGCTCGAACCCACGAACCGTGAGATCACAAACCGCGAGATCATGACCCAAGCGAAAGTCGGACGCCCAACCGACTAAGCCACCCAGGCGCCCCTATCCTGTCATTTTCTTAGTTACTCAGCCTCACTATAATTGGGGAAGTTCTGCAAGAATACTTCTGTAAAACCTATTTCTGTACATTTTCCAAAAACATCACAGAGAACTATCCATTGTAAAAATTCCATTTTCTGATGCCATGTTAACATTTGACCTATAAAGACACCAAAACCGACAGGACAAAGATGCCTGCCTGGTGATCAGAAAGGATCTCGGGGCTCTCTCACTCTCTCCCTCACCGACACCATCCATCCTTCAGGGACCCCTGGACCTGCTGGAGCTGGCCTCTGACACAAAACTAAAAGGCAACTGACAGAATGGGAGAAGATATTTGCAAATACCATATCAGATAAAGGGTTGGTATCCAAAAAACAAATAATCCAGTGAAGAATTAGGAAGACATGAACAGACACTTCTCCAGAGAAGACATGCAGATGGCCAACAGACACATGAAAAAGTGCTCAACATCACTCATCATCAGGGAAAAACAAACTAAAGCCACAACAAGATACTACCTCACACCTGTCAGAATAGCTAACATTAACAATGCAGGCAGTAACAGATGTTGGCGAGGATGCAGAGAAAGAGCACCTCTTTTGCACTGCTGGTGGGAATGCAAACTGGTACAGCTCCTCTGGAAAACAGTACGGAGATTCCTCAAAAACTTAAAAATAGAATTATCCAATAACCCAGCAATTGCACTGCTAAGTATTTATCCAAGGGATACAGGTGTGCTGTGTAGAAGGGACACATGCACCCCAATGTTTATAGCAGCACTATCAATAATAGCTAAAGTATGGAAAGAGACCAAATGTCCATCGATGGATGAATGGATAAAGAAGATGTAGTGTGTGTGTGTGACACACATATATACACATATATTTTATACATACACACATATATACACACACACACACACACAATGGAGTATTACTCAGCAGTCAAAAAGAATAAAGTCTTGCCATTTGCAACTACATGGATGAACTAGAGGGTATCATGCTAAGCAAAATTAATCAGAGAAAGACAAATATCATGACTTCACTCAGATGAGTGTTGCACATGAATTTAGCTTCAGTCCTTCCATCTTGACCCAGAGTTACCTTCTGGGCCTGCACTTGAAGGGCTATGTGACTATCCTCAGGTACAAGGAAAAAAATAAGAACAGGGCTAATGTCCCCAATAATGGTTGTTTATGACACAGTTTGCATACTTTGTCCTTCAGATAATGGATATTCCCTTGAAACTCCCCTACAACCCTAAACCTTACCTTCAAAATAACAAATATTTTCCTACACACCAGGATAAGGCCCACTCTCCTTATTGCTAAGTAGCCTTTTTACAATAACTGCTCAAATCTGCTTCTGTACTGACCGCGTGCCTGCTTGCTCATTATAAAAAGCCCTAAGTCCTTGGACTCTGGGCCACACATTTAGAGTTCTGTGTTAACTCTGTGCAGTTCCTGGTCAGTAATAAAGACTCCCTGACTTCAGCTTCAGTGGTCTCGGGTGGTCTGTCTCTCTTAGCATAACATTTTGGAGTCCCCAGCAAGATATCGGAGACCCCAGACCTTCAAATTCCTGTCCCTTTTCGGGATGAAACAGGAGATGCCTGCACGCTCCTGAAGACATCCCAGGACCTGGGGAAACGCTCTTGTCTTTCCTGCTGCCCTGAAAACAGCCCCAGTTAATCTGTGGGAGTCGCCTGTCTGAACCTCCGGAGGTAAGTCAGTTTATCTTCTGAATTCTGAATACACTCCTGTTTGGGGGATTAAGTGGAAGGCTGGATGCAGCACTACTTCCCACCCTGGGGCCACACCGAAATGTTGGGCAGGCCCCTTCAGTAAACCTGTTTTGTGGCCACTTCTGTGCCTGTTTTGTTCTTTTGTCATTATTATTTCTGGTCTCTGTCCGATAATAGCTATTCTCCTAAAGGCAAAGTCCCCATCCTCCACCAACATGGGGTCAACGTCTTCCATGAACCTAACTCCTTTAACTTGTATATTAGATCATTTTCAGGAAGGTTTCAGGACTCCAGGAGAATTCTACAGAGTGCAAATTATTTGAGGAAAATTGTGATCATTCTGTAAAATAGATCGGCCACCCAACACCGAAGGATGTCCAATCGGAAGGATCCCTAGACCCTAAAGTAACTCGGGCGGTCTGGGACAAAGTGACCGGGAAACAGGCCCACCTGGGTCAGTTTCCCTACGTTGACCAATGGTTGTCTTTAGCTCAGAATCTCCCTCCATGGTTAAAAGTTCTTTCCAAGCAGGAATTAGGGTCCTAGTCACCAAGCCAATGAAAAAAACCGACCACCCTGGTCTTGCTGGACTCAAATCCCAATGATTTGGACATTCGTCCCCCTCATTCTCTAGAGCCCCCGCCGGCCACCCCAGGTCCTGCTTCCATCCCCAGCTCAACCCCTGCCTCCGCTGGCAGCTCCGCCTGAAGTGCAACCTCTCTACCCTCCTGTTCCCTCTGACCCCGCTCAGTCCTCCTCATACTCGTGGAGGGGTCCCTTATGGGCCTGTCCTCTTCATGAAACCTCCCCCCTGACCGAAGGAGACCCCAGTGGCCCCAGAGTTTATGTCTATGTCCCTTCTCTACCAGTGACCTCTACAACCAGAAACACCAGAACTCCCCTTCTTCAGAGAAGCCTCAGGCTCTGATCTCCCTCCTGGAGACAGTCTTTTTTACCCATCACATCACCTGGGACGACTGTCAGCAGTTGTTACAGGTCCTTTTTACTACGGAGGAACGTGACCAGGTCCAAACAGAAGCTGAAAAACTGGTCCCCGCTAACACAGATGGAGGGTTTCAACAGGACCAGACAGAATGCTACTTCCCATCTCAGCGACCAGATTGGAACCCCAATCAGGAAAATGGTAGGAGGGCACTCGAAGGCTATCGCCAGCTCCTCATGAGATGACTCCAGGCAGCAGCCCATAGACCCACCAACCTTTCTAAGGTAAGTGAGGTTGTACAGGACCCCCAGGAGTCTGTGGTGCATTCATCGAGTGCCTCCTAGAGGCCTACCGCACGTACACTCCAATTGATTCGGAGGCACTGGGGAGCCAGCAGACAGTTAACGTTGCTTTTGTCACTCAGTCGGCCCCAGATATGAGGAAAAAGTTACAGAAGTTAGAAGGGTTTGAGGGTATGAATAGATCCCAGCTCATGGCAGTTGCACAAAAGGTTTTCAATAATCGAGACTCTGAAGAGATAAAGCGGGCCGAGGAAAAGGCCAGAACCAAGGAAGAAGTCCGCATGGTGGTTACAGCCCTAAGGGAAATGGGGTCCACTAACCAGCCCCAAACCCAAGAAAAGGGATTGCCTCGGCCCAGTCCTCCCCCTGAAAAAGATCAATGTGCCTACTGCAAGGAGAAAGAACATTGAAAAGATGTGTCCAAACCGAAAAAGGGGACCAAAAGGTTGTTCCACTTTAGTGATGGAAGATGATGATTGACAGAGCCGGGTCTCCATCCCCCGAAGTCCCCAGGAGCCCATGGTCACCCTGTCAGTAGGGGGCACACCAGTCTGGACAACAGATGGAGAAGTAAATTTAGGAAAAGGTACTGTAACCCCATCCTTTCTGATTATTCCAATACCCTCTATTGGGCCAAGATTTGCTCAGGAAATTAAAGGCCATTATAACCTTTGACCAGACTCAAGCAAAATTGGACTTAATGTGGCCTACCAAAATTACTGTCACCTGCCCATTGGCAGAGGAGTAGCTCGTACTTAAAAGATTTGCAAGTCTCTATACCTGGAGTCTGGGATGAAATAAACCCCCCAGGTTGGCGAGCCATCAGCCACCAGTAATAGTCCAGTTGACAAGTCAAGCTGTCCCTGGATAAAACAGTATCCAATGAGCCAGGAGGCCAAGGTTNTCCATCCCCAGCTCAACCCCTGCCTCCGCTGGCAGCTCCGCCTGAAGTGCAACCTCTCTACCCTCCTGTTCCCTCTGACCCCGCTCAGTCCTCCTCATACTCGTGGAGGGGTCCCTTATGGGCCTGTCCTCTTCATGAAACCTCCCCCCTGACCGAAGGAGACCCCAGTGGCCCCAGAGTTTATGTCTATGTCCCTTCTCTACCAGTGACCTCTACAACCAGAAACACCAGAACTCCCCTTCTTCAGAGAAGCCTCAGGCTCTGATCTCCCTCCTGGAGACAGTCTTTTTTACCCATCACATCACCTGGGACGACTGTCAGCAGTTGTTACAGGTCCTTTTTACTACGGAGGAACGTGACCAGGTCCAAACAGAAGCTGAAAAACTGGTCCCCGCTAACACAGATGGAGGGTTTCAACAGGACCAGACAGAATGCTACTTCCCATCTCAGCGACCAGATTGGAACCCCAATCAGGAAAATGGTAGGAGGGCACTCGAAGGCTATCGCCAGCTCCTCATGAGATGACTCCAGGCAGCAGCCCATAGACCCACCAACCTTTCTAAGGTAAGTGAGGTTGTACAGGACCCCCAGGAGTCTGTGGTGCATTCATCGAGTGCCTCCTAGAGGCCTACCGCACGTACACTCCAATTGATTCGGAGGCACTGGGGAGCCAGCAGACAGTTAACGTTGCTTTTGTCACTCAGTCGGCCCCAGATATGAGGAAAAAGTTACAGAAGTTAGAAGGGTTTGAGGGTATGAATAGATCCCAGCTCATGGCAGTTGCACAAAAGGTTTTCAATAATCGAGACTCTGAAGAGATAAAGCGGGCCGAGGAAAAGGCCAGAACCAAGGAAGAAGTCCGCATGGTGGTTACAGCCCTAAGGGAAATGGGGTCCACTAACCAGCCCCAAACCCAAGAAAAGGGATTGCCTCGGCCCAGTCCTCCCCCTGAAAAAGATCAATGTGCCTACTGCAAGGAGAAAGAACATTGAAAAGATGTGTCCAAACCGAAAAAGGGGACCAAAAGGTTGTTCCACTTTAGTGATGGAAGATGATGATTGACAGAGCCGGGTCTCCATCCCCCGAAGTCCCCAGGAGCCCATGGTCACCCTGTCAGTAGGGGGCACACCAGTCTGGACAACAGATGGAGAAGTAAATTTAGGAAAAGGTACTGTAACCCCATCCTTTCTGATTATTCCAATACCCTCTATTGGGCCAAGATTTGCTCAGGAAATTAAAGGCCATTATAACCTTTGACCAGACTCAAGCAAAATTGGACTTAATGTGGCCTACCAAAATTACTGTCACCTGCCCATTGGCAGAGGAGTAGCTCGTACTTAAAAGATTTGCAAGTCTCTATACCTGGAGTCTGGGATGAAATAAACCCCCCAGGTTGGCGAGCCATCAGCCACCAGTAATAGTCCAGTTGACAAGTCAAGCTGTCCCTGGATAAAACAGTATCCAATGAGCCAGGAGGCCAAGGTTGGCATCAGAACTCACATCCATAGACTAAAAGAAGCCAGGATCCTGGTGCCTTGCTGGTTCCCCTCAAACACTCCCTTATTATCTGTAAAGAAGTCTGGCACAGGGGCATTACAGGCCTGTTCAGGATTTAAGAGAAGTCAATAAAAGGGTGGAAACAACACACCCCACAGTACCTATACACTTATATACACTTATTGCCCACCCTGTTTGATGAAGCCTTAGTCGCAGGTGTCCAACCCTTCCGAGAACATCATCCACAGGTGACGCTGTTGTAGTATGTAGATGACCTCTTGGTTGCTGCCCCAAACGAAGCCACTTGTAAGGCTGCCACGGACAACCTACTACACGCTATGGGTGAGTTCAGACACCGAGTGTTGGCCAAGAAAGCTCAACTCTGTACCCCAAAAGCCACGTACCTGGGCTATCATCTGGAGGGAGCACACCTTGTCTGTGTCCTGCATTTCAGCCATTGTTAGTATCCCCCACGCCTACCACCAAAAGACAAGTCTGGGAGTTCTTAGGAGCTGTANACTTAAAGGATACTTTCTTCAGCATTCCATTAGCGAAAGTGAGTCAACCCATCTTTGCTTTTGAATGGACTGACCCAGAAGGCGGGTTCAGTGGGCAGCCTACCTGGACCTGACTGCCCCAAGGATTCAATAACTTGCCCACCCTGTTTGATGAAGCCTTAGTCGCAGGTGTCCAACCCTTCCGAGAACATCATCCACAGGTGACGCTGTTGTAGTATGTAGATGACCTCTTGGTTGCTGCCCCAAACGAAGCCACTTGTAAGGCTGCCACGGACAACCTACTACACGCTATGGGTGAGTTCAGACACCGAGTGTTGGCCAAGAAAGCTCAACTCTGTACCCCAAAAGCCACGTACCTAGGCTATCATCTGGAGGGAGCACACCTTGTCTGTGTCCTGCATTTCAGCCATTGTTAGTATCCCCCACGCCTACCACCAAAAGACAAGTCTGGGAGTTCTTAGGAGCTGTAGGTTACTACCAACTGTGGATTTTTGGGCTTTGCAGAACTCACCAAGCCCATGTACCAGCACCGCAGGTGGCAATACCCCACTTATATGGAGTAGGATCGAACAACAAGCTTTCGACTCTCTTAAACAAGCCCTCATGTCCGCACCAACCCTGACACTCCCAGACATCACCAACCCATTCCACTTGTATGTGGACAAAAGGCAAGGCAGAGCCAAGGGGGTATTAACACAGACCTTGGGACCCTGGCAAAGACCTGTGGCTTACCTCTCAAAGAGACTAGAGCCCATCGCTTCTGGGTGGCCTACGTGTCTCTGGGCCATCACAGCCACTGCAATCCTGGTAAAGGAGGCTGACAAACTAACTCTGGGCCAAGACCTCCTGGTAATAGCTCCCCATGCAGTAGAAAGTCTCTTGAGGGGAACCCCAGAGCGATGGCTTTCAAGTGTCTTACACAGTATCAGGCGCTGCTCCTGGACCACCCCCATCTGAAGTTCCATAGAACTACTGCCCTTAACACTGCCACCCTCCTACCAGATGATGACCCCCAACAGTCTGTACATGACTGTGTGGACCTCATGCAGTCACTCCAGGGCCCCCAGCCGGACCTCAGTGATATCCCTGTAAAGGAGCCTGAGGAAATCTTCTACACTGATGGGATTGGTTATATACTGGATGGAACTAGGGTGGCAGGAGCAGCAGTAGTTGATCATCAGGGAACAGTAGTCTGGGCCCAGCTGCTAAGGCGCGGGAGCTCAGTACAAAAAGCTGACCTCGTTCCCCTAACTCACGCGCTGAGGCTGGCGAAAGGAAAGACGGTCAACATCTACACAGACAGCCGGTCTGCCTTCACCACAGTGCATGTGCATCGTTCCCTATACAAAGAGCAGGGGTTCCTCACCTCGGCAGAAGAAGATATTAAAAATTAAAAAGAGACCCTGAGCTTGCTGGAAGCCATCTGGCTGCCAACTAAAGTGTCAATAATCCACTGCAAAGGACATCAGAAGGGCTCCTCTCCAGAGGCGGTCAGAAATAAATATGCTGAGGCCGCCCAAAAACCAGTGGGGCCCCTGGATGTTCTCCTCACTGTCCCTGTGTCCACTCTCCCACCTAGGCCACACTATTCCAAGGAAGAAATGTCAAAGAACGAACAGAAGGGAGGCTACCAAGACCAGGCAGGTTGATGGCACCTGCCCGATAAACAGGTAAGTATACCTCAAGCCTAGGTCCCACTTAAATTCAGTAGATCCACGGCAGCACCCACCTAGGAGCCAAAAATAACCTCTCATACTTACTCCAGAGACATTTCTACATTCCACAGATGAACCAACTGGTTGCGGAAACACCCCAAAGGTGTGTCATCTGCGCTCCAGTAAACCAGAAAGGGGGGCCACCTGTTCCCATGAGAACCAGGTTCCAGGGAACCTCCCCCGGTGAACACTGGGAATTGGACTTCATTAATGTAAAAGCCACCCCTGGGAGCTACAAGTACCTCCTTGTATTTGTGGATACTTTCTCAGGATGGGTTGAAGCTTTCCCCACCTGAACTGAAAGTGCACAAGTTACTGTCAAGAAACTGCTTAACGAGCTGGTGCCCCAATTTGGCCTCCCCATCTCCCTGGGGTCCGACAATGGCCCAGCCTTCATGGCTCAAATCACTAAAATGGCTAGTAAAGCCTTAAACATCAATTGGAAACTACATTGTGCCTATCATTCACAGAGTTCAGGACAGGTAGAAAGAATAAATAGAACCTTAAAAAAAAAAAACTAACAAAACTAAAGCTGGAGACTCGCCATAGTTGGATGGACCTCTTGCTATTTGCTCTTCTCAGAGCCCATTGTACCTCCTTTAGAGAGGGTTTGACTCCTTTTAAAATTCTCTTTGGGAGACCCCCTTCCATCGTTCCCAGAGTACAGGAAGCACTTGTCACAAAATTCATTAATCGTCAACTTTGTCAGTCCCTACAGGCTAGCCAGTACGCCCTGGCCCACATCCACCATCTAGTGAAGGAGGCTCATCCCAGTCACCCAGCGCCCGCTGCACCGAGGGTGTACTTCCCCGGGGACCTGGTCTACATCAAACAGCTGTCAGCCAAGCCCTTAGAGCCACGCTGGAAGGGTCCCTACCCTGTCATCACCACTCCAACCATGGCTAAGGTGGCTGGCATCCCCGTGTGGAGTCACCAGAGCTGTCTTCAAGCCTGCACCCCGGCACAAACGCCCAAGGTGAACTGCAGAGAGCTTGCCAACGGATCCCACAAAGCTAAGACTTTTACGCTGCTTAATTCGCTATTTGCCTTTTTGCTATTCTCTTCTTGTAAAACCTCAGCAGACAGGTGGACAAGGACCTCAGTCTTTACTAAGCACAACTAAAACACAGGCTGACTCCCTAGCTAAAGTTGTCCTCCAGAACCAACGAGGCCTGGGTCTCTTGTTCTTAAAACAAAGAGGGCTGTGTGCTACATGGGGAGAAGCCTGTTGCTTTTATACAAATCATTCTGGAGTAATCAGAGAAAGCTTGCCCTGGTTAAAAATAACATAAAAGAAGGGGCACCTGGGTGGCTCAGTCGGTTGAGTGTCTGACTTCGGCTCAGGTCATGATCTCACAGTTGTGGGTTCGAGCCCCGCGTCGGGCTCTGTGCTGACAGCTCAGAGCCTGGAGCCTGTTTCAGATTCTGTGTCTCCCCCTCTCTCTCTGACCCTCCCCTGCTCATGTGCTCTCTCTCTCTCTCTCTCTCTCTGAAATAAAAAATATTTTTAAAAAATAAAAAAATAACATAAAAGAAAAATTCAGACAACAGGGTGAGAGCTGGTATCAATCTCTATTCTCATAGGACCCCCTGGTTAACAATTCCTCTCCTGGATGTTGCAGGTCCCCTAGCGCTCTTGCTACTGGGCCTCCTATTTGCCCCATGCCTCATAAATGGGCTACTCAACGTTGTAAGGAAAAGAATAAGCTCAGTAAAGATGATGGTCTTAAAGTCTTCCTACAACAGTCTCAACCAGGATGATGAATCCACGATTTGACTCATTTGCCTAAAGCCTGTGGGGAACGTTGCACATGAATTTAGCCTCAATCCTTCCCTCTTGACCCAGAGTTTACCTCCTGAGCCCGCACTCAGAGGGCTATGTGACTACCCTCAGGTGTAAGGAGAAAAAACAAATAAGAAGACAAGGGTTAATGTCCCCCACTAATGGTTGTTTATGACAGTTTGCATACTTCACCCTTGAAATAATGGATATTCCTTGAAACTACCCTATAACCCTAAACTGTGCCTTGAAAATAACAAATGTTGGGGGGCGCCTGGGTGGTTCAGTCGGTTAAGCATCCGACTTCAGCTCAAGTCATGATCTCACAGTTCGTGGGTTCGAGCCCTGCGTCCAGCTCTGTGCTGACAGCTCAGAGCCTGGAGCCTGTTTCGGATTCCGTGTCTCCCTCTCTCTCTCTGACCATCCCCTGCTGGCACGGTCTCTCTCTGGCTCTCAAAAATAAATTTAAAAAACATTTTAAAAAAAGAAAATAACAAATGTTGCCCTACATACCTGGATGAGGGCTGCTCTCTTTATCCCTTTGTAGCCTTTTTTAACAATAACTGGTCAATTCTGCTTGTGTACTGCCCACTTGCCTGCTTGCTCATTATAAAAAGCCCTGAGTCCACTCCGGGCCGCACATTTAGAGTTCTGTGTTAACTCTGTGCGGTCCCGGTCAGTAATAAAGCCTCCCTGAATTCAGCTTCAGTGGTCTCAGTTGCTCTCCGTCTCTCTCGGCAAAACATAACTCCCTGATACACCCTGCCCTGTTTGGACTCTGACCTTCCAACCTGGTAGCATTGTCGATGCACAAACCGAATCCTAAATATAAACCCTGGTGCTCACTTCCACTTTCATCTACCTCTGCACCTACATGGCAAGGCTAAATTCCTCTCTCCAGATGCACCTCAGATCCCACCCTCCTTCAAGAACCCTTTTATGGGCTGAATTGTGGCCCCCAAAAAAGATACACTGAAAACTTAACTCCCAGGACCTCAGAATGTGACCTCGTTTAGAGATAGGGCTGCCCAAATGGATGGAGTTAGGTAAGATGAGGTCATGACAGAGTAGAGTGAGCCTCTAGTCCTACATGACTGGTCCCCTGGTAACAAGAAGGAAATCTGATGCAGACAAGCACGGAGGAAAGGCGATGTGAACACACATGAGGACAGAAGGCCATGTGATGACAGATCAGAGCAATGTGTCCAGAAGCCCAGGAGCCCCATCGATTGTCAGCAGACCCCACAAGCTATATGATACTGGGAAGGGTTCTCCCTTACAGGCTTCAGACGGAGCATGGCTGTGCCGGCAACTTGACCTCAGACAGTCAGCCTCTAGAACCGTGAAGCAATACACACCTGTTCTTAGAAGCACTCAGTTGACAGTGCTTCATCACAGCAGCCCTTGAAACTAGTTCCCTTGTTTGTCTCCTTTGCAGTCACCACCTGTCTTTATTTCTGAGCCCCAAAAGTGTAGGGAATAAGTTTAAGAATTCTCTGAGCTTGCATCAGTGGGTTGACAAGGCTTAGGTTAGAAAGCCGCCACAAGGCGAAATTGCTCGGCGTAAAACAAAGGCATAGAGAGGAAAGTCTCGACAAGGCAAAAACGCCCAGAGCTAATTAGGGAGAAAAATGCCTTGTTAACCCTGAGGTAGCATGATCTGTCTTAGCCCCTAGAAAAATTAAGATAAACAGACTCGGTGCCTGGTGCCTGCAGTAAACAGCCATCTGCTTGGCTCCAGGACTTTGTCTTGACCCTGACCTAACACCACATACGTTCTAAACCCCTTTCTCACACACACGAGTGAATGATAACTGTTTTATTGTCTCTTTCTGCACGTCTATCACGTGTGTAAGCCTTCTGATCCTAATAAATATGGAGCAAAGACCCCCATTTTTCTAAAATATCAGTAGGAGCTCAGAGATTGGAGCTCATTTTTACTTTCTCCTTTTGAGTCTGTTTTCTAAGATTTCTATCATAAATAGATGCTACTTCAAGTTTTTCTTAGCATTTCATTATGAAGAATTTCATGCGTATTTCAAAGGTGAAAGCATTTTGCAGCCAGCTCCCATATACCCACCACCTAGAATCTACAATGAACGTTGTACTGTACCTGCGTTCACTCACCTGTCAGTCTCTGCATCCAGTCATCAGATGGATGAACTGCATGTTTATAATGCATTTGGAATCAGCCTTCAGTTGACTTTCCCGGCTTCTCTCCTTAAAGAAAAAAAAGAAACATTTACCATTCCCTTCAATTTACCATTGCATTACTAGAAAAATATCCCATAGTGTATATTAACAAAACCCCCACTTCTCCTTGGGAAGCACTAGAAAAGGATAAAAGAAAGTTACAATTTCCTATGTTTGCTTTTTACCGTCATTGTGGCTACTTGCTTTTTGGTGGTAAGTCTTTGAAACATTTTATTCCCTTCAACTAGAAATAACCAGGACACTTGGCTTCGCACGTTCTAGTTTGTTTTCAACATTGTGACCTTGGGGGATCCACCTTGTTTGCTCTTTCAAATGTTTTTTATTGTTTTTTATTTATTTCTGAGAGAGAGAGAGACAGCATGAGCAGGGAAACACAGAATCAGAAGCAGGCTCCAGGCTCTGAGCTGTCAGCACAGAAACCCGATGCGGGGCTCGAACCCACGAACTGTGAGATCGTGACCTGAGCCGAAGTTGGACGCTTAACCGACTGAGCCACCCAGGTGCCCCTTTGTTTGCTCTTTTAAACCATGGCTGAGGATGGGGCGCCTCAGTGGCTCAGTTGGTTAAGCATTAGACTTCAGTTCAGGTCATAACGTCACAGTTTGTGGGTTTGAGCCCCACATCGAGATGTGTGCTGACAGCTCAGAGCCTGGAACCTGCTTCAGCTTCTCTCTCTCTCTCTCTGCCCCTCCCCCACTCGCTCTCTGTGTCTCAAAAATAAACATTTTTAAAACATGTTTAAACCATGGCTGAGGAATGTCTCCTTTGGACGTACCTGGAGGAATTAAGAAGCCCATTCAGAGTGATTTCATAAGAAAATAGGGGTCTTCAAGGCTTGCGATCCTTTTGTATCCAGTTGTACAAGAATAGAATTAAAATGAAACACTGGGTATCTTCCTTGGAAACAACAATGTCCTCTCCGAATGGATCCTTTCCTGTCAGGTCCAGACTTTTGGTATAGTTTTGTTTTGTTTTTTTTAATTTATTTCTGAGAGAGAGAGAGAGAGAGAGACAGCGTGAGCAGGGGAGGGTCAGAGAGAGAGAGGGAGTCACAGACTCTGAAACAGGCTCCAGGCTCTGAGCTGGCAGTCAGCACAGAGCCCGACGCGGGGCTCGAACCCATGAACCGTGAGATCATGACCCAAACGAAAGTCGGACGCTTAACCGACTAAGCCACCCAGGCACCCCTGGGTCCAGGTCCAGACTTTTGGAATGGAAGGTTGTCCCTCTGGGTGCTTTCCTTCCAATGCCCATGACGGGATATCCATCTTCAGGGTCCACCCTCCCTACGCGCTCTCTCTCTCTCTCTCTCTCAACACATGAGCTGGGAAGTGACAAGGAAAGAGAGATTTATTTAAATTCAAGTTAGTTTAACATACAGTGTCATCTTGGCTTCAGGAGAATTTAGTGGCTTGTCACATACAACACCCAGAGCTCATCACAATTGCCCTCCTTCATGCCCATCACCCATGCAAGTCATCCTCCCCCTCCCCTCTCCTCCAGGATCCCTCAGTTTGTTCTCTGTATTTAAGAGTCTCTTGGGGTGCCTGGGTGGCTCAGTCGGTTGAGCGTCCGACTTCGGTTCAGGTCATGATCTCACAGTTCATGGGTTCGAGACCCACGTTGGGCTCTGTGCTGACAGTTGGCTCAGAGCCTGGAGCCTGTTTCAGATTCTGGGTCTCCCTCTCTCTCTGACCCTCCCCTGCTCATGCTGTCTTCTCTCTCTGAAAAATAAATAAAACATTAAAAATTAAAAATAAAACATTAAAAATTTTTTAAAAAATAAGAGTCTCTTATGTTTTGCCTCCCTGTTTTTATTTTTCCTTCCCTTCCCCTATGTTCATCTATTTGTTTCTTAAATTCCACATATGAGTGAAATCATGTATTTGTCTTTCTCTGACTTCTTTTATTTATCATAATACGCTCTAGTCCCATCCCATTGTTGCACGTGGCAAGGTTTCATTCTTTTTCATAGCCAAGTCGTATCCCATTATATATATACCACATCTTCTTTATTCATTCATCAGTGGACATTTGGGCTCCTTCCATAATTTGGCTATTGTTCATAGTGCTGCTATAAACACTGGAGTTCATGTGCTGCTTCAAATCAGTATTTTTGTATCCTTTGGATAAATACCTAGTAGTGCAATTGCTGGGCCATAGGGTAATTCTATTTTTAATTTTTTGAGAAACCTCCATACTGTTTTCCAGAGCGGCTGCACCTGTTTGCATTCTTACCAACAGTGCAAGAGAGTTCCCCTTTCTCAGCATCCTGAGATGCTCAACATCACTCATCATCAGGGAGATACAAATCAAAACCACAACTAGATACCACCTCACACCTGACAGAATGGCTACAATTAATAACTTAGGAGACAACAGATCTTGGAGAGGATGTGGAGAGGATTGATTTTCATCTTTGATTCTGTTGTAGTGGTTCACATGTACTGATTTGTGATGCTGAACATCCTAGACACGAATCACACCTGGTCATCGTGTATGGTCCATTTCTTATGTTGTTGAATTTGGTTTTTCTAACATTTCATTGAAACTGTTTGCATCTGTATTCATCAGCAATATTGGTCTCTAGTTTTCCTTTCTGTACTGTCCTTACCTGGCTTTGGCATGAGGCGATGCTGGCCTTGTAATTGAGTTTAGGAGCATGTCAGGGAAGGACTGGCTGTAATTCCTGTTAAGTATTTGGTGAAACTCACTGGTGAACCATCTGGTCCAGGGCTTTTCCATGTTGGGAAGTTTTTTTTACTGATTCAGTCTCCTTACTCATTATTGGGCTGTTGAGATTTTCTATTGCTTTGTGATTCCATCTCAATAGAGCTGTAGGTTTCTAGAAATTTATCCATTTCTCTTCAACATTTCTGGAATTTAAAAAATTAAAATTAAGGGGGGAGCAAGATGGCGGAACAGCATGAAATGTTTTTGCGTCTCTCATCCCTGAAATGTAGCCAGATCAACACCAAACCATCTTGCACACCTAAAAAATTGATCTGAGGATTAACTCAACAATCTGCATAACTTGTACCACAGAACTCAGCAGGTATGCAGCGCAGAGAGGTGAACTGGGGGAGAGAAGCCACAGAGGTAGGGAGCTGTTTTTGCTTGCGGAGAGAGGATGGAGACAGAGGGGAGAGTACAAGAAAACCACCCCCCCTCAAAAAGAGAGGAAACACCCATAAAGGAATTAACAAGAAAGGGAGAAAGAAGAAAGAGGGATAGAATACCATTAAGACTCTACAAACAGGGGAGGGCAGAGTCTGAAACTTCACAGCTCAATACCTGGTGGAGTTCTGGTGAAAAGGCAAATCCCCAGGAGCAGACAGCAAGGTCCTCGGCTTCCTTGGGCCACCTGGGAGAGGCAGTTCCCCTGCCGGGAAGACTTTTGGTAGAGACTGTGCAACCTCCCCATAGGCAAAGGTCCCAGAGGACCCCAGGGAACAGCCACTTTTGCTGGTGTTGGAACAAGGATGTTAAGAGGCAGTGACGTCTGGCACCAGATGTGTTTTGTGATTTACCATAATCCCTGAAATGCTGCTGCTACACAATCGCATGAACCTTTTCTGAGGTGGGCTGGCACCCGGCCACAGTCTCTGGGCTTCTGCAGCCGCTTGATTGTGTGAATATTCCCAGGGGTGGGCCGGCACCCAGCCATTGCTGGGTGAGACCCTCCCCCAGAGGGTCTGAGTGGATCAAAGCATCAGGGCCCTCAGAAGTGAGGGCTTTGGAAACACAGCCCTGTCTAAGAGAAAACTCAGGAGGGAGCCACCACCTGGCAGGCTGATGGCTTTGTCCAGGACAGGGTAGAAGCAGGGAGTAGACAGAGGCCAGAGGAAAGGAGAGGTGCTTGATTGCCAGTCCACGCGAGCACAGAGTTCTGATACCAGAGACTGGGTAGCTAGGTGATGCCATTATTCATCTTTACTGCACATGCACATACACATATACAAGCACCACAATGATCCATCACAGTAAGCTAAGCAGCGCCATCTAGTGGCAAACAGAGCCACTACACCAAACCCCACCCAACTGGGCCAAACTTGCTCTAGAGGACCGACCATCCCAAGTCTCTCCACCTGCCTAGTTTATGGACTATGAAGTGCTTCATAATTTGATTTCCAGGGGAAGCTGGATGTAATTACAATTGTATTCCATTCTGTTCTCTTGTCCATCTGTTCAATTTTTCTTTTTCTTATTCTTTAAATTTTTCTACTATATTTTTGTGCAAATTTTTTATTCTATTTTACATCCATCATTTTATTTTTATTCTTTTTTTTAAAATTTTCAAACATTTTCCTTTGTTTCTTTTCTTTCCCTTTTTCTTCTATTCTATCAAGCTTCTTTCAACAACCAGACCAAAACACACTTAGGATTTAGCATCCTTTATTTGATTTTTTTGTGTAGTTTTTAATTTTTTTATTTTATTCTTTTTCTTCCTCCAAAACGACAAAATGAAGGAATTCACCCCCAAAAGAAAGAACAAAGAAATTACAGCCAAGAAGTTATCAATACAGATACAAGCAAGATGTCTGAACCATTTTTTAGAATCACAATAATAAGAATACAAGCTGTGGTTGAAAAAAGCATAGAATCCCTTTCTGTGGAGATAAAAGAGGTAAAATTTAGTCAGGATGAAATTAAACATGTTATGGGGTACCTGGGTGGCTTAGTTGGTTAAGCGTCCGACTTTCGCTTAGGTCATGATCTATCAGTTTGTGGGTTCGAGCCCCGCGTCGGGCTCTGTGCTGACTGCCAGCTCGGAGCCTGGAGCCTGTTTCAGAGTCTGTGTCTCCCTCTCTCTCTGACCCTCCCCTGCTCATGCTGTGTCTCTCGCTCTCTCTCCTAGAAATAAATTTTTTAAAAAAAGAAATTAAACAGGTTATAACTGAGATGCAATCATGAATGAATACCACAATGACGAGGATGGTTGAAGCAGAGCAGTGAAACAGCGATATAGAGGACAAACTTACAGAGAATAATGCGGCAGAACAAAGACACAAGAAAGCACAATCTAAGAATTAGAGAACTCAGTGACTCAGTAAAAGGAATAACATCTGGATCATAGGGATCCCAGAAGATGAAGAGAGAGAAAAGGAGTAGAAATTTTATGTGAGCAAATCATAGTGGAAAACGTTCGTAACCTGGGGCAAGACACAGACATCAAAATCCAGGAAGCACAGAGAACTCCCATTAGATCCAACAAAAAAAGATCATCAAATAGTCAAATTCACAAAATACACAGACAAGGAAAGAATCATGAAATCAGCAAGGGAAAAAAATCCTTAATCTACAAGGGAAAACAGATCAGGTTCACAACAGACCTATCCACAGAAACTTGGCAGCCCAGAAAGGAGTGGCAGGATATATTCTATGTGCTGAATCAGAAATATATGCAGCCAAGAATTCTTTTTTTATTTTTTTCTTTTAACATTTATTTTTGAGAGACAGAGTGTGAGCAGGGGAGGGGGAGAGAGAGGGAGACACAGAATCAGAAGCAGGCTCCAGGCTCTGAGCTGTCAGCACAGACCCCAACGCGGGGCTCAAACTCATGGACCATGAGACTATGACCTGAGCCAAAGTCGGACACTTAACCGACTGAGCCACCCAGGTGCCCCTATGCAGCCAAGAATTCTTTTTTTTTTTTAATTTTTAAAAAATATTTTATTTCCTTCTGAGAGAGAGTGAGAGAGACTGTGCGTGAGGTGGGGGTAGGGTCAGAGAGAGAGGGAGACACAGAATCTGAAATAACTCCAACCTCTGAGCTAGCTGTCAGCACACAACCCGATGTGGGGCTTGAACCTACGAACCGTGAGATCATGACCGGAGCTGAAGTTGGACGCTTAACTGACTGAGCCACCCAGGTGCCCCAAGAATTCTTTATCAAGCAAGGCTGTCATTCAAAATAGGAGAAAGAGTCTCCTAGACAAACAAAAATTAAAGGAGTTCGTGACCACTAAAACAGCCTTGCAAGAAATTTTAAATTTTAAGGGGAACTCTGAGGGAACACCAAAAAAAAAAAAGAAAAGAAAAGAAAAAAGAAAGAAAAAAAGACCAAAAGCAACAAAGACTAGAAAGGACCAGAGAAGAACACCACCAGAAACTCCAACTCTACAGGCAACACAATGGGAATAAATTCATATCCTTCAGTACTCACTCTAAACATCAGTGGACTAAATGCTCCAATCAAAAGACATAGGGTAACAGAATAGATAAGAAAACAAGATCTATCTATATGCTGCTTACAAGAGACCCATTGTAAACCTAAAGAAACCTTCAGATTGAAAGCAATGGATGGAGAACCATCTATCATGCTAACGTTGCCAAAAGAAAGCCAGAGTAGCCATACTTCTATCAGACCATCTAGATTTTAAAATAAAGACTCTAATAAGAGATGAAGAAGAGCATTATCTCATAATTCAGAGTCTATTCACCAAGAATACCTAACAATTGTAAACATCTATGCCTCCAACATGAAAGCACCCAAATGTATAAATCCATTAATCACAAACATACAGAAACTCATTGATAATAAAACCATAATAGTAGGGGACTTCAACATCCCACTTACAACAACGGACAGATCATCTGAACAGAAAATCAACAAGAATGGCTTTGTATGACATACTGGACCAGATGGAATTTAACATATATATTCAGAACATTTCACCCTACAGCAGCAGAATACACATTTTTCTCCAGTGCACATGGAACATTCTCCAGAATAGATCACATACTGGGACACGAATCAGCCCTCAACAAATACAAAAAGACTGAGATGATGCTGTGCACATTTTCAAATCACAACACTATAAAACTAGAAATCAACCACAAGAAAAAATTTGGAAAGACAACAAATATTTGGAGACTAAAGAACACCCTACTAAAGAATGAATGAGCTAACCAAGAAGTTGAAGAGGAAATTAAAAAGTTCATGGAAGTAGGGGCACCTGGGTGGCTCAGTTGGTTGAACTTCCCACTTCAGCTCAGGTCATGATCTCTCAGTCCATGAGTTCAAGCCCCGCGTTGGGCTCTGTGCTGACAGCTCAGAGCCTGGACTCCGCTTCAGATTCTGTGTCTCCTTCTCTCTCTGTCCCTCCCCACCTCCCACTCTGTCTCTCTAACATAGATAAACATCAAAAAAAATTTTAAGTTCATGGAAGCCAATGAAAATGATAACACCACAGCTTCAAACCTCTGGGATACAGCAAAGGTGGTCATAAGAGGGAAGTATATAGCAATCCAGGCCTTCCTAAAGAAGGAAGAAAGGTCTCAGATACACCACCTAACCTTCACCTTAAAAAGATGGAAAAAGAACAGCAGGTAAAACACAAAACCAGCAGAAAATGGGAAATGATAAAGATTAGAGCAGAAATCAATGCTATGAGGGGGAAAAAACCCAGTAGAACAGACCAATGAAACCAGAAGCCGGTTCTTTGAAAGAATTAACAAAACTGATAAACTCCAAGCCAGTTTGATAAAAAAGAAAAAGGAAATGACCCAAATAAATAAAATCACAAATGAAAGAGGAAATATTACAACCAACACAACAGAAATACAAACAGTAAGAATATTATAAGCAATTATACAGAATAAATTGGGCAATCTGGAAGAAATGGACAAATTTCTAGAAACATAAGCTACCAAAACAAACAGGAAAAAATAGAAAATTTGAACAGACCCATAACCAGTAAATAAATCGATTTAGTAATCAAAAATCTCCCAAAAAACAAAGAGTCCAGGGCCAAATGGCTTTTCAGGGGAATTCTACCAAACATTTAAAGAAGAGTTAATACCCATTCTTTTGAAGATGTTTCAAAAAATAGAAATGGAAGGGAAACTTCCAAACTAATTCTATGAAGCCAGAATTACCTTGATGCTAAAACCAGACAAAGACCCCACTAAAAAGGAGAACTACAGACCAATTTCCCTGATGAACATGGACGAAAAAAATCCTCAACAAGATACTAGCAACTGGATCCAACAATACATTAGAATTATTCACAATGACCAAGTGGGATTTATACCTGAGATGCAGGGCTGGTTCAATATCCACAAAACAATCAATGTGACTCATCACATCAATAAAAGAAAGGACAAGAACCACATGATCCTCCCGATAAATGCAGAGAAAGCATTTGACAAAATACAGTATCCTTTCTTGATAAAAACCTTCAAGTGGTGCCTGGGTGGTTCAGTTGGTTAAGCATCCGACTTCAGCTCAGGTCGTGATCTCATGGCTTGTGAGTCCGAGCCCTGTGTTGGGCTCTGTGCTGACAGCTCAGAGCCTGGAGCCTGCTTCAGATCCCGTATTTCCGTTTCTCCCTCAGTCATGGTCTATCTGTCTCTCTCTCTCCTTCTCAAAACTAAACATTAAAAAGAAAACCCTCAAGAATGTAGAGATAGAAGGATCATACCTCAAGACCATAAAAGCCATATATATGAGACCCACCACTAATATCATCCTCAATGCAGAAAAACAGAGCTTTCCCTCTAAGGTCAGGAACAAGACAGTGGTGTCCGCTCTCACCACTGTTATTCAATATAGTATTGGAAGCCTTAGCCTCATCAATCAGACAACACAAAGAAATAAAAGGCATACAAATCAGCGAAGAGGAAGTGAAACTTTCACTCTTCACAGAGGACATGACACTCTCGGTGGAAAACCAAAAAGATTCCACCAAAAAAACTGCTAGAACTGATCCATGAATTTAGCAAAGTCACAGGATATAAAAATCAAAGCACAGAAATCAGTTGCATTTCTATACACCAATAATGAAGCAGCAGAAAAAGAAATCAAGAAACCGATTTCATTTACAATTGCACAAAGAACCATAAAAATACCTAGGATTAAACCTAACCAACGAGATGAAAAATCTATACACTGAAAACTATAGAAAGCCTGTGAAAGAAATTGAAGAAGAAACACACACAAAAATGGAAAAATATTCCATGCTCTTGGACTGGAAGAACAAATATTGTTAAAATGTTGATACTAACCAAAGCAATCCCTATCAAAATAACACCAGCATTCTTCACAGAGCTAGAACAATCCTAAAATTTGTGTGGAACAAGAAAAGACCCTGAATAGCCAAAACAATCCTGAAAAAGCAAACCAAAGCAGGAGGCATAACAATTCCAGACTTCAAGCTATATTACAAAGCTAGAATCATCAAGACAGTATGGTACTAGCACAAAAACAGACACTTCAGATCAATGGAACAGAATAGAGAACCCAGAAATGGACCCACAAACATATGGCCAACTAATCTTTGACAAAGCAGGAAAGAATTTTCAATGGAATAAAGACAGTCTCTTCAGCAAGTAGTTCTGGGAAAACTGGACAGTGGCATGCAGAAAAAAATAAACTCAAAATAGATGAAACACCTAAATGTAAGACAGGAAACCATCAAAATCCTAGAGGAGAAAGCAGGTAAAAACCTCTTTGATTGAGGCTACAGAAAGTTCTTACTCAACATGTCTCCAGAGGCAAGGGAAACAAAAGCAAAAATGAACTTTTGGGACCTCATCAAGATAAAAAGCTTCTGCACAGCAAAGGAAACAATCAGCAAAACTAAAAGGCAACCAACAGAATGGGAGAAGATATTTGCAAATGACATATCAGATAAAGGGTTAGTACCCAAAATCTATAAAGAACTTATCAAACTCAACACCCAAAATACAAATAATCCAGTGAAGAAATGGGCAAAAGACATGAATAGACACCTTTCCAAAGAAGACGTCCAGATGGCCAACAGACACATGAAAAAATGCTCAACATCACTCATCATCAGGGAAAAACCAACTAAATCCACAACAAGATACTACCTCATACCTGTCAGAATGGCTAACATTAACAACTCAGGAAACAACAGATGTTGGCAAGGATGTGGAGAAAGAGCATGTCTTTTGCACTGCTGGTGGAATGCAAACTGGTGCAGCCACGTGGAAAACAATATGGAGGTTACTCAAAAAATTAAAAACAGACCTACCCTATGACCCAGCAATTGCACTACCAGGTACTTATCCAAGGGACACAGGTGTGCTGTTTTGAAGGGACACATGCATCCCAATGTTTATAGCGGCACTATCCACAATAGCCAAAGTATGGAAAGAGGCCAAATGTCCATTGACAGATGAATGGATAAAGAAGATGTGGCATATATGTACAATGGAGTATTACTTGGCAATCAAAAAGAATGAAATCTTGCCATTCGCAACAACATGGATGGAACTAAAGTGTATTATGCTAAATGAAATAAGTCAGTCTGAGAAAGACAAATATAGGACTTCACTCATATGTGAAATTTAAGATACAAAACAGATTAACATAAGGGAAGGGAAGCAAAACAACATAAAAACAAGGAAGGGGACAAAACATAAGAGGCTCTTAAAAACAGAGAACAAACTGAGGGCTACTGGAAGGGTTGTGGGTGGTAGATGGGCTATATGGGTGAGGGGCACTAAGGAAGACACTTGTTTGGATGAGCACTGAGTGTTCTTTTTTTTAATTTTTTAAAATGTTTTTTATTTATTTCTGAGAGAGAGAGCAGGGAAGGGTCAGAGAGAGAGGGAGACACAGAATCTGAAGCAGGCTCCAAGTCAGCTGTCAGCACAGAGCCTGACGCAGGGCTCATACCCACAAACCAGGAGATCATGACCTGAGCTGAATTCGGATGCTTAACGACTGAGCCACCCAGGTGCCCCTGAGTGTTCTACATAAGGGATGAATCACTGCCATCTACTCCTGAAATCATCATTGCACTAGATGTAACTAACTTGGATGTAAATTTAAAATAAATTAGATAGATAGATAGATAGATAGATAGATAGATAGATAGATAGATAGATAGATAGATAGATAGATAGATAAACAGTCTTTAAACCTGCTTAGCCCCCTTCTCTTTGAGCCTTGCATCATGTCAAAGCTTCTGGAATTTCTTGAGGAAAATTAACTTAATCTTCCAGAGATGCAATGGAAACTTAACAGGATCTTCAGTTTCTCTGCAATTGTTGAAATTCCATCCAATTCAACAAAGGCAATATCCGGAATCAGAAAACATCTTGGATTCTGGGACTTCATCTTGCTCTCAGTACACATAACTTTTTCCATCTTCTGAGTTTGCCTTCACATCTCTCATAACAGCTGAGTTACTAATTAGCAAGCATCCTGGGGCTGGGACTCTCCCGATGATTTCTAGGGAGAGGTGCAGTTCCCTCAGAAAATGAGCCCCTTGGCGGATGGTCTGCAAGGCCACCTGGAGCCTATCTGGCCCCATCCTTAATTTTAGCTATGGCAGGATTCCCGGTTTTATTCACATGAAAGTGGCCCCAGGAGCGGACGAGAGGGACACACAGAGCAGAGCTGGCTGATGCCAGCCACTACTTGATGCTCTTTCCAAGAAGCCCTGGACGTGAACACAAGAGATGGGCTTTTGTTGGGGGTGCCTGGGTGGCTCAGTCAGTTGAGCGTCCAACTTCAGCTCAAGGTCACAATCACAGTTTGGGAGTCTGAGCCCTGCATCAGGCTCTGTGCTGACAGCCCAGAGCCTGGAGCCTGCTTTGGATTCTGTGTCCCCCTCCTCTCCACCTCTCCCCTGCTTGTACTCTGTCTCTCAAAAATAAACAAACATGGATGGACCTTGAGGGTGTTATGCTGAGCGAAATAAGTCAGGCAGAGAAGGACAAATATCATATGTTTGCACGTATAGGAGGATTAGGAGGAACTTGACGGAGGAACAAGGGGGAGAAGNGATTTTTTAAAAGATATGGGCTTTGTTCTTCCTGCTCTGCCTCCCTCCCATGGAATATTTAACATCAACTTTTCCAAGCATGCACGGTCCAGCCATCAAAGCTGTAGAATTGCTCTTGTATTTTCACGCTGAGCCACTGAACTTTGCTTCTTCTTTCAAAATAATTGAGAAGTACCCTGGAAGCCCCTTATTTTTTAATACATCAGTAGTTTAGATTTTAAAGGTGGCACTTTCACCCCCCAAAAGCCTCTGTGCCTTGGTGCATCCACCCAGTCTCAAGGACCTAGTTACCACAACCAGTTACTTTACAGATGCAATGACATTGGTTTCTCCTTCTCCTGTGGACTAACCAGGCTGGTGTCTGTGGAGTGTGGACCCTGCCACATCTCATTCAGAGCACCAAGGTACAGAAGAAGCGCTCTTGACCCTGCTCTTGGGGGGCTCCTGGTCTCAACTGGGAGATGGAGGAGGATGGAGGTGGCACTGAGGGTGGTTCTAACAGCTGTGAACCCCGGTGGGAAAGCACATGGCTCTTCTGCACAGCAGCGGGAAACATGGAAGGCTGTAGAGGAAGGAGACTCCCCCCAAATCCTCCAGAGTGATTCTTGGCCAGTGCTGAGACCTCAGCAACATCCACTCTCATAGTTGGGCCCTCTGACCCCATCCCACCTTGAGGATTATCACCATTGCTCTTAGTGAGATCACAGCTACAGGGAGGGTCACAGGGAAACCAGATGTTTCATGCTGCAGACAGCCTCAATCAATGCCCCCACATGTGCAGAACTAGACGCTGATGCTAGAGATAGACCCCCAGCAACCTAACTCTAGCCACACAGTGCACCCCACGTGCCTGGACCAAAGCTGGGACCACGGTATGTCTGTTACCTGATACAAAGGTGGCGGGGTGGCTCCTCACAGATCCCTTGGCATATGGTGCTGGACCCCACAGCTCCTGCAAGGTACTTCTGTTAACGAATGGATACTGGATTTGTGTTGGGGGGGTGGGGGTTGGGGTGCTGGGAAAGGAGCAAAAACAAGGGTGTCTTATGCTGCCATGAGGCTGACATACAGCAGTTTACTTCTTAAATTTAAGCTTTCTGCTTCTTCCTCTTTTCTCCTTTGGGACTCCAGTGATGTGTAGATTTTTAAAAACTGTGTTCTATAAATCCTGAAGGCTTCCTTCATTATGCATTATTCTGTCTTTTTTGTTCCTCTGATTGAATATTTCAAATGATCTGTCCTCAGGATCAGCACTTCTTCCACTTTGTGCAATCTGTCGTTGAAGATCTCTGTTGAACTCTCCAGCTGTTGTGTTCTTCAGCTCCAAAATTTCCATCTGGTTCTTTACACTTTCTCTTTGTTGAGTTTCTCACTTTGTCCTTATATTGTTTTCCTGATTTCATTAAATTGTGTCCTTCTGTAGCTTTCTGAGTATCTTTAAAACAATTACTTTAGGGGCACCTGGGTGGCTCAGTTGACTGGGCGTCCGACTTCGGCTCAGGTCATGATCTCCCGGTTCGTGGGTTCGAGCCCCGCATTGAGCTCTGTGCTGACAGCTCAGAGGCTGGAGCCTGCTTTGGATTCTGTGTCTCCCTCTTTCTCTGCCCCTCCCCTGCTCCTGTTCTGTCCCTCTCTCTCAAAAATAAACACTAAAAAATTACTTTGAATTCTTCATAGGGAAATTTATGTATCTCCATGTCTTTGGGGTCAGTTACTAGAAGCTCCCTGTGCTCCTTTGGTGGTGTCCTGTTTCACTCATTCTTTTTCATCCTTGTAGCCTTGTAGCAGTGTCTGCACATTTGAACAAACAATAACCTCTTCTAGACTTGATGGACTGACTAGTAAACGGGGAAGACCTTCAAGTGCAGGAATGTACGCTGGCTCTGGACCAGGGGTCGGGGGCATGAGGCAGGTGCATGAGGTCTCATCAGCTCAAGTTGCCGAGATCCACAGCATCGATAACTGTGTGGTCCTTGGGAAGTACTGCAGGGGGCTCACAGTGGCTGTAAGGGCTGTGGAGGACTTCAGTGGCCCCTCCTGGTCCAGTAGCTGGGGTCCAGGGCAGGGAGCAGCGGTGGCAGAGTCCATGGCATGCACACGATCCGCACCAGGCTCCAGCGACAGGGACCAGTATGGTGCCCAGGGGTGGTTGCAGACACACATGCAGTGCTGGAAGTCTGGGCCAGCAGCAGGTGCGCTGGTAGCTGTGAGAGTCCTGGTTGTCGGCAAACACTCTTGAGGCTGTAGGATCTTTCCACGAGTGTATACATGACACTGGAGACAGAGAACAATCAGGCTGGGGGCAAGCAGGTCGGCTGGAAAGGCCAACTGGAGGTAAGCCCAGGGGTACAGGATATCCCCATGGGCATGCAAATGGCAGGAGAGGCCTGGGACAAGAGTCCAGCCAGCAGCACGCCAGGCCTCAGCTGGAGGAGCTAGCACCTGCATGTTGGGGTGGGGGGGAGAAGGGGGGAAGAGTCAGCTTCAGGGACCTAGGCAGGTGTCATGCACTCAGCAGCTGCAAAGGCTTGAGCTGGACCCCAATGTGCATCCCAGGCTCCAGCAGGTCAACAGAGGAGGACATGGGAGATATCCTGGGGGCTGGTGTCCGAGTATGTGAATAGCTTTGGGTTTCCAGATACTGTGCCAGCTAGTTGTTTTATTGAGAAAGCTGCTGGGGTCCTCTGCAAAGCAGGGCACTCCTGCTGTGTGACTGACTCACTGGGAGTCACCCCCCTTCGTTTTTCTTCCCAGCCTCCTCTATTCATCTCAGGTTTGCTAGCGTCTGAGTGAAGGGAAACAGAAGTAGGTCCGCTGTGTGGTGCCCAAAAACCCAGAGAACCCAGTTCCTCACCTGATTTCCCTTTTCGAGTGAGGGGAATGCTTTCTAGCCAGAGTGTTCCTGCTTGACACTGAACAGCGCCCAGCTGGAAGACCAGAAGATGCAAGCAAAACTAAGACATTTATCCTTCCCGGAGCTCCTGGGTGGCTCAGTCAGTTAAGTGTCCGACTTTGGCTCAGGTCATGATCTCATAGTTTGTGGATTCAAGCCTCACATCAGGCCCTGTGCTGACAGCTCAGAGCCTGCAGCCTACTTCGGATTTTGTGTCTCCCTCTCTCTCTCTGCCCATCCCCTGATCATGCTGTCTCTATCTTTCAAAAATAAATAAACATTAAAAACATTTTTTTAGATATTTTTCCTTTCCTTTGTGTGCTCAGGGTTTTCTTTCCCACAGTGTTGCTGATATTTCCTAAGTGGAACCCTGAGCTGTCCCAGACCTCTTTTTGTTTGTGGAAACTTGTCTAATTATAGATCTTTGTGGGAGAACAGAGGTTGGGCCTCCTTCTCCACCATCTTGGTGATGCCACTTCAACTGTCTTAATAAGTATGCTAAATGAGTTCAAGGAAATCATGGACAAAGATTAAAATCAGGAAGATATGAACAAATAAGGAGTATCAAATACAGAAATTATTAAAACACACACATGCGCACACACACATGCGCATACACACACGCTCACACGCACACACACAGAAATTCTGGAAGTACAATATCTGAAATGGAAAAAGTCAACTAGAGAGATTAGCAGCAAGTTTGAGCAAGCAGAAGAAAGAATCCATCAACTTGAAATGATAACAATTGGAAATTTATCTAATCTGAAGAGCAGAAAGAGAAAGCAGGGCACAGACGGAAATTTGAAGATATAAATGCTTATGTTCAGAAAGAGGACAGATCTCAAATCAGTACAATAATCTCGCATTTTATGATACTTGAAAAACAGCAAACTAAAACCACAGGTAGACAGGAGAAGTAGATACCAAAGATTAAAGTGAGGTATATGAAAGAGAATGGAAAACAATACAGGAGTCAATGGAGGCAACAGTTTTTGGAAAGGATCAGCAAAATTGACAAGCTTTTAGCTAAGCATACTAAGAATAGAAAATATGATGCAAATAACTAAAATCATAAATGAAAATAGATACATCATTACCAAATTACAAGAAATGAAAAGTATTACTAGAGAAAAGTCTGAACAAAGTATACAACCTCCATGAGATGGGAAAATTTCGAGAAACAGAGTTCCAGAACTGACTCCAGAAGAAATAAAAACTCTGAATAGACCTATGACAAGAGATTGAAGCAGTCATCAAAAATCTCCCCACAATGCAAAGTCCAGCACAAGGTGGATTATTGACAAATTGGAGAATTAACACATCTGAAACTCTTCCAAAAATTATGACAGGAGGAAATACGTCTTAAATCATTCTTTGAGGCCAGTATTCAATATCAAAGCCAGAAAGGAACAAGAAACTATAGAACACTATCTCCCTAGGGGCACCTGGGTGGCTTAGTCGGTTAAGCGTCCGACTTTCGCTTAGGTCATGATCTCGCGGTTCATGGGTTCGAGCCCCGCGTCGGGCTCTGTGCTGACTGCCAGCTCAGAGGCTGGAGCCTGTTTCAGAGTCTGTGACTCCCTCTCTCTCTGACCCTCCCCTGCTCATGCTGTCACTCCGTCTCTCTCTCTCCTAGAAATAAATAAAAATATTTAAAAAAGAACACTATCTCCTATGAATAGAAATGAAAATCTTCAATAAAATAGTAGCAAACAAAATCCAATAGCACATTATAAAAAACAAATCCTGCAGACAACTTTCTGCCCATGTTTTACACATGTCTTACGTGAAATTTGCTCTTGTAAAACATAAACTATAAATATTTACTAAAGAAAAATTAGAACCTGAATAGTCCTCTATCAATTAGAACATTGAAGGTGTAGGCAAAACATTCCAAAAAAGAAAATCTCAATCCCAATTGGTTTTACAGTTGAACTCTACCAAGCATTTATTAAGGAAAGAATGCCAATTCTACACATTATATATATTCCAGAACACAGAGGGTGAGGCAACACTTATCAACTCATTGTATGAGAATAGGATTACACTTCAACCAAAATCAGGAAGAAGGCATCACAATGAAACTCCAGCCCAAAATCCCTCACAGACAGAATTCCAAGTATCATAAACAAAATATCAGCAAAGAAAATCCATCAACACATAAACAGTTAATAAATCACAACCAAATTGGGCTTATTCTTGTAACATAAGGTTGATTCAACTATCAATGTAATTCACCATAAAAGAGATCAAGAGAGGGGGCACTTGGGTGGCTCAGTCAGTTAAGTGCCCGACTTCAGCCCAGAGCCTACCTGCTTCAGATTCTGTGTCTCCCTCTCTCACCCCTTCTCCCACTCACCCTGTCACTCTCTCAAAAATAAATAAACACTAAAAAATTTTTAAAGAGATCAACAGAGAAAAAATATACAAATCATCTTCAAACTTAGTATTTTTAATGTTTGATTATTTTTGAGAGAGAGAGAGAGAGTGTGTGTGTGTATGAGCAGTGGAGGGACAGAGAGAGAGGAAGACACAGAATCTGAATCAGGCTCCAGGTTCTGAGATGTCAGCACAGAGCCAGATGCATCACCACCTGAGCTGAAATTGGACGCTAAACCAGTTGAGCCACCGAGGCACCACAAACTTAATATTTTTATGTTGCAAAATTTCCACAAATTATAGATTCAATATCTCAATAAAAATATCACGAGATTTTTGTGTAGAAACTGATAAGTTGATTCTAAAATTCACATGCAAATGGAAAGAAACTAGAATAGACAACCTTGAAAAATAACAAAGGTGGAGTATTTATAATACCTAATTTCAAATATTATTGTAAGGCTCCAGTAGCAAAATTCTGTGGTATTGGTATAAAAATAGACACATACAGAGGTGCCTGGGGGACTCAGAGGGTTGAGCATCCAGCTCTTGGTTTTGGCTCAAGTCATGAACTCGTGGTTTGTGAGTTTGAGCCCCACACTGGGCTCTGTGTGGAGCCTGCTTAGGATTCTCTCTTTCTCCCTCTCTCTCTATCCCTCCCCTGCTTGCTCTCTCAAAATAAATAAACTCAAAAAAAATAGGCACATACACCAAGGGAGTAAAAGTGGGTCCAGAAACAACCAGATCGCTAGATCACCATTGCCCCTTGAATTTCAAGATCTGTGCAGAATACTTTTTATCCATAAAAAACATGAGTTTTGATTCGTATTTTTCAAGCTATGAAAAATTAACTGAAATGGATCATAGACCTAAATAGAATATTAAAAGATCTAGACAGATATGGAAAATATCCTTGCAGTCATGGATTAGGCAAAGATTCCTTAGGTCTGACAAGAAAATGAGACATAAAGTTAAAAAAAAAAAAAAAAGAGAAAATTTATTAATTCCTGCCCTTGAAAAGACATTCTTTTAAAAATGTTTTTTTAGCATTTATTTACTTTTTAGAGACAGAAAGAGCATGAGCAGGGGAGGGAGAGAGAGAGGGAGACACAAAATCTGAAGCAGGTTCTGTTGACAGCACAGAGCCCAATGCGGGACTCCAATCTACAAACCAGGAGATCATGACCTGAGCTGAAGTCGGATGCATAACCGACTGAGCCACCCAGGGGCCCCCCAAAAAAGGACACTCTTAACTAAAAGACAAGACACACACATTCTGAGAAATATTTCTGAATTATGTATGTGATAAAACTTGTAGCTGGACTGTAGTTTAAAAACGTTCACGACTCAACAATAATGAAATAAGAAACCCCAATTTTAAAATATGCTAAATAGTTTAACTGATTCTTCAATAATGAAGGTATCAGGATGTCACTGAGCACATAAGAAGATATTCACATCATCCCCACCATTAGGATTATGCAAATCAGAAATACAAGGAGATATCATTACACACATGTCCAAACAAATAAAATTACAAATACAAACCACTCCAAGTGTGGGTGAGGACAGAGAGCAACTGGAACCTTCACACACTGTTGGTCGAAACATAAAACTATACAGTCATTTTGGAAAGTAGTTGGGCAATTTCTTAAGGTTAAATACACCTACCATGTGATCTAACTATTCCACATCTAGATATTTACCCAAGACGTAAGAAAGCATATGTTCTTACAAAAATGTGTGCACAGGGGTGCCTGGGTGGCTCAGTTGGTTAAGCACCCGACTTACCCGCAGGTCATGATCTCACAGCTCGTGAGTTCGAGCCCTGCATCAGGCTCTGTGCTGACACCTCAGAGCCTGGACCTGCATCAGGTTCTGTGTCTCCCTCTCTCCACCCCTTCTCCGCTCATGCTCTGCTTCTCTGTCTCTCAAAAATAAACATTAAAAATTTTTTTAAAAAGAAGGAACATATGCAGCTTAATCAAGGCCATATACCACAAAACTACAGCTAACATTACACTCATTATATTACAAAATTCATTACTAACGTTACAAAAAATTGAAAGCTTTTCCTCTAACACCAGGAATGAGACAAGGATGTTCACTCACACCACTCCTATTCGGTATAGTCCTGGGAGTCCGATTTAGGGCCACCAGGCAAAAGAACAAAATAAAAGGCATCCAAATCAGGAAAGAAGTAAAGCAGTCACTATTTGAACATCATAGAATTCTGTATATAGAAAGTCCCAAAGATTAGACCAAAAAACTGTTAGCACTAATCAATAATTTCAGGAAAGTTGCAGGATAGAAAATCAACATGTAGTAATCAGTTGCATTGCTATACACTGAGAATGAAACATATATAAAAAAAAAATAAGAAAACTATCCCGTTCAAAATAGCATCAAAAACAGTAAAATAGTAATAAATTTGATTGAGGAGGTGAAAGATCTGTACAACAAAATCTACAAGCCTTTGTTAAAAGATATCAAAAATGACATTTCACTCACCCCTATCTCTCAAACGGAGAAGGCCTGAAGCCATAGGAACCCTTACAGAATCCAGGAGTTTGGGAGGAAAAGGAGACAGAGTCCTCTGAGAAAACCTTCTAGCGTGAGTGCTAACGGGAAGATAAAACAGGGCCAGACTGGAGACACAGAGGGAGGGGAGGGATCACCCTTTGCAAGGAACCGCGGTGAGTCTAGGGGAAAAAAAGAAAGAGCAGCTGAAACTGCTCAAGACACTGTCCCTGTCGCTGGAGAAGAGAAAAACCTTGGCTCGAGACATAGAGGGATCCAGTTTCCCACTGTCCAGCTGACCCTAGGCGGGAAGCACTCGTCCCAGGCGACCCCAGGAGAAACTGCTCCTCGCTCGCCAGCTTGACCTGGAAGGGACACGGTGGCACCTGAAGCCTGAAGCTGCGCCTTTGTGCTTCTGGCTCGGCTCCGTCCCCAGGGGGGAGGCGAGAGGCTTGAACCGGCTCTGAGGGACTCGCCTGCGAGTTTAGTGTTTATATTTCCGGCAATATCAATGGGGCGCGAGGACTAAGATCTGGAAACGAGGCTGGCTTGGGATATAGAGCATGGCCCACCTTGGCTACTCCCACAGCACAGGGAGATCACACCCAAAAGAGTGAGTTGCAACACTTGGTTTGAGACTGGACTGAGGCGATGCCACTTTTCCCCCCACAACCACCAAGGCAGGACCTCAGGGAGTGGCCCATGGGATGCACTGGAGGCTAAGACCCGACTACACCAGACCACGCCCATCCGCCCCTAGAGAGCAGTTGTGGTTTTTTGGGTTTTTTTTTTTTTTTTTTTTTTTTTTTTTTTTC
>NW_027527150.1:166816-169144 GCF_008692635.1 Crocuta crocuta
TGTTTTTTTTTTTTTTTTTTTTTTTTTTTTTTTTACCAGAGCCAGGGCAAGACTAACATGGATGCACTGACCTGATTAATTCTGGTCACTGGCTTGCTTACACAGCCACATTTAATCCATTCTCTAGATGTATATTCTACACCTCCACCGCTACCTTTTGATCTCTCTCTCTCTGGAGTAACCAGACTATATAGTTTGAGTAGCATTATCTTCATTTCTTTCACCTCACCTCTAAACATATTCCCCTCTCTCTCTCTGAATTAAACCTCATAGTTTCTCTGCCTGCTCATTTCATTTCCAGTTTCGCTTCCTCTCCACCCTGTCATTTCTCTTTGTATATGCTCTTCCATCAGCACTGCATACACCCCGCTCTTTATTTGTAACTGGGAATTCTGGTTCTATGCTTTAGACTGTCCTTTGTATATTGGGTTTTTTCTTTTTCCTTTTCTTTTCTTCTTTTTCTTTTTTATGTATTTTTATTTTTATTATTCATCTTCCCTCCTTGTCTTTTTGCTTTTTCGTTTTCCCTTTTGGTTTGCATGTTTGTTGGATTTGTCTTTGCGTTTGTGTGCCTTTGTTTCCTGTGTGTTTGTCTGTNCACCCTGTCATTCTCTTTGTATATGCTCTTCCATCAGCACTGCATACACCCCGCTCTTTATTTGTAACTGGGAATTCTGGTTCTATGCTTTAGACTGTCCTTTGTCTGTTGGGTTTTTTTTTCTTTTGTTTTTTTCTTTTTAATGTATTTTTGTTTCTATTATTTCTCTTCCCTCCTTCCACTTTTTGGGTGTGTGTGTGTCCCTTCCTTCTTTCTTTTACTTTTTCCCTTTCTGTTTGCGTGTTTGTTGCATTTGTCTGTGCATTTGTGTGCCTTTGTTCCCTGTGTGTTTGTCTGTTTTCTTTTCCAGGACTACCTCAAGAAACAAGCCAAAGTACACATGGTGGAGAGTCCCAAATACCACTACAAGTATGGAAATAAAATAGCCAAGGTCTCAACAAGAGAGACCAAGAGACACCATTCAAAGAACACTTCCTGAATGGACAGACCCTGGAAAAAGAGCCTTCTTTGGTACAGCAGCACTCACAGGTGCAGAGTGTATAATAAGCTTTTTAAGTTAACAAGAGATAGAAAGCTAATCAAAATGATGAAATGGAAGAACTCTCCTCCAAAGAAATTCCAGGAAGAAATGACAGCTAAAGAACTACTCAAAACAGATAAGCAACATAAGTGAACAAGAATTTAGAACAATAGTCATAAAATTAATCGCTGGGCTTGAAAAAGGCATGGAAGACATCAGAGAAACATTGCTACAAAGACTATGGAGCTTAAAAATAGTTGTGATGAATTAAAAAATGCTATAAATGAGATGCATAATAAAATGGAGGCGTCCAATGCACGGATTGAAGAGGCAAAAAGGAGAATAAGTGATTTAAAAGACACATATTATAGAAAAAGAGGAAGTTGAGAAAGAGAGAGATAAGCTAATCCAGGAACATGGAAGGAGAGTTCGAGAGTTCGGTGATACAATCAAACAGAATAATATCCATATCATAGGAATTCCAGAAGAGGAAGAGATAGGGAAAGGTGCTGAAGGAGTCCTCGAACAAGTTACAGCAGAGAACTTCCCAAAATGGGGAAGGAAATAGACATTGAAATCCAAGAGGCACAGAGACTCCCCTCAGACGTAAATTGAATCGATCTTCTGCATGACATATCATAGTGAAACTGGCAAAATAGAAGGACAAAGAGGATTCTGAAAGCAGCTAGGGATAAAAGGGCCCTAACATACAAAGGGAAACCTGTTAGAGTAGTGACAGGCCTATCCAATAAAACTTGGCAGGCCAGAAAGCAATGTCAGGAAATCTTCAATGTCATGAACAGAAAAAAATAGGCAGCCAAGAATCCCCTATCCAGCAAGCCTGTCATTCAGAAGAAAAGGAGAAATAAGTCTTTCCAAATGAACAAAAATTGAAAGAATTCATAACAACTAAACCAGCCCTACAAGAAATACTGAGGGGGACTCTACGAGGGAAATGTTGCAAGGAACGTAAGGTACCAGAGACACCACCACAAGTATAAATCCCACAAAGGACACAATGACTCTAAACCCATATTTTTCAATAATAACACTGAATGTAAATGGACTAAATGCCCCAATCAAAAGTCATAGGGTAGTATAATGGATAAAAAAACCAAAATCCATCTATTTGCTGTCTATAAGAAACTCATTTTATTTTATGTTAAATATTTTTTTATTTATTTCTAGGAGAGAGAGAGACAGCGTGAGCAGGGGAGGGTCAGAGAGAGAGGGAGACACAGACTCTGAA
>NW_027527150.1:169791-171901 GCF_008692635.1 Crocuta crocuta
TGTTTTTTTTTTTTTTTTTTTTTTTTTTTTTTTTACCAGAGCCAGGGCAAGACTAACATGAATGCACTGCCCTGATTAATTCTGGTCACTGGCTTGCTTACACAGCCACATTTAATCCATTCTCTAGATGTATATTCTACACCTCCACCGCTACCTTTTGATCTCTCTCTCTCTGGAGTAACCAGACTATATAGTTTGAGTAGCATTATCTTCATTTCTTTCACCTCACCTCTAAACATATTCCCCTCTCTCTCTCTGAATTAAACCTCATAGTTTCTCTGCCTGCTCATATCATTTCCAGTTTCGCTTCCTCTCCACCCTGTCATTTCTCTTTGTATATGCTCTTCCATCAGCACTGCATACACCCCGCTCTTTATTTGTAACTGGGAATTCTGGTTCTATGCTTTAGACTGTCCTTTGTCTGTTGGGTTTTTTTTTCTTTTGTTTTTTTCTTTTTAATGTATTTTTGTTTCTATTATTTCTCTTCCCTCCTTCCACTTTTTGGGTGTGTGTGTGTCCCTTCCTTCTTTCTTTTACTTTTGTTCTTTCTGTTTGTGTTTTTGTTGCATTTGNTGCATTTGTCTGTGCATTTGTGTGCCTTTGTTCCCTGTGTGTTTGTCTGTTTTCTTTTCCAGGACTACCTCAAGAAACAAGCCAAAGTACACATGGTGGAGAGTCCCAAATACCACTACAAGTATGGAAATAAAATAACCAAGGTCTCAACAAGAGAGACCAAGAGACACCATTCAAAGAACACTTCCTGAATGGACAGACCCTGGAAAAAGAGCCTTCTTTGGTACAGCAGCACTCACAGGTGCAGAGTGTATAATAAGCTTTTTAAGTTAACAAGAGATAGAAAGCTAATCAAAATGATGAAATGGAAGAACTCTCCTCCAAAGAAATTCCAGGAAGAAATGACAGCTAAAGAACTACTCAAAACAGATAAGCAACATAAGTGAACAAGAATTTAGAACAATAGTCATAAAATTAATCGCTGGGCTTGAAAAAGGCATGGAAGACATCAGAGAAACATTGCTACAAAGACTATGGAGCTTAAAAATAGTTGTGATGAATTAAAAAATGCTATAAATGAGATGCATAATAAAATGGAGGCGTCCAATGCACGGATTGAAGAGGCAAAAAGGAGAATAAGTGATTTAAAAGACACATATTATAGAAAAAGAGGAAGTTGAGAAAGAGAGAGATAAGCTAATCCAGGAACATGGAAGGAGAGTTCGAGAGTTCGGTGATACAATCAAACAGAATAATATCCATATCATAGGAATTCCAGAAGAGGAAGAGATAGGGAAAGGTGCTGAAGGAGTCCTCGAACAAGTTACAGCAGAGAACTTCCCAAAATGGGGAAGGAAATAGACATTGAAATCCAAGAGGCACAGAGACTCCCCTCAGACGTAAATTGAATCGATCTTCTGCATGACATATCATAGTGAAACTGGCAAAATAGAAGGACAAAGAGGATTCTGAAAGCAGCTAGGGATAAAAGGGCCCTAACATACAAAGGGAAACCTGTTAGAGTAGTGACAGGCCTATCCAATAAAACTTGGCAGGCCAGAAAGCAATGTCAGGAAATCTTCAATGTCATGAACAGAAAAAAATAGGCAGCCAAGAATCCCCTATCCAGCAAGCCTGTCATTCAGAAGAAAAGGAGAAATAAGTCTTTCCAAATGAACAAAAATTGAAAGAATTCATAACAACTAAACCAGCCCTACAAGAAATACTGAGGGGGACTCTACGAGGGAAATGTTGCAAGGAACGTAAGGTACCAGAGACACCACCACAAGTATAAATCCCACAAAGGACACAATGACTCTAAACCCATATTTTTCAATAATAACACTGAATGTAAATGGACTAAATGCCCCAATCAAAAGTCATAGGGTAGTATAATGGATAAAAAAACCAAAATNGAGCAACGAAATATAAACAATCACAAACAAACAATCTTATGGATAAGAACGTGCTAATAGCAGGAGACTTTAATATTCCACTTACAGCAATGGATAGATCAACTAGACAGAAAATCACTAAAGAAACAATGGACTTGAATGACACATTGGACCAGATGGATTTGACAGATATATTTAGACCT
>NW_027527150.1:176105-199795 GCF_008692635.1 Crocuta crocuta
CTTTAAAGTAAGGACAGGAACAAGGGATGAAGAAGGGCATTATATAATAATTACAGGGTCTATCCATCAGGAAGAGCTAACCATTATAAATGTCTACGCACCAAATATGGGAGCAACGAAATATAAACAATCACAAACAAACAATCTTATGGATAAGAACGTGCTAATAGCAGGAGACTTTAATATTCCACTTACAGCAATGGATAGATCAACTAGACAGAAAATCACTAAAGAAACAATGGACTTGAATGACACATTGGACCAGATGGATTTGACAGATATATTTAGACCTGAACATCCTGAAGCCATGGAATTCACTTTCTTCTCAAGTGCTCATGGTACATTCTCCAAGACAGATCACATACTGGGACATAAAGCAGCCCTCATTGAATATAAAAGAATTGAGATCATACCATGCACATTTTCAGATCACAATGCCATGAAACTTGAAATCAATCACAGGAAGAAGACTGGAAAACCTCCGAAAACATGGAGGTTAAAAAACACCCTACCAAAGAACGAATGGGACAATCAGGCAATTAAAGGAGAAATTTAAAAAATATATGGAAACAAATGAAGATGAAAATACAACAATCCAAACACTATGGGATGCGGCAAAGGCAGTCCTAAGAGGAAAGTACACTCCAGGCCTATTTCAAGAAGTTAGAAAAAGCACAAGTACAAAATCTAACAGTGCACCTAAAGGAACTAGAAGGAGAGCAACAAGAGCACCCCAAATCCAGTAGGAGAAAGGAAATAATAAAAATCATGGCAGAAATAAACAATATAGAATCCCCCCCCCCGCAAAAAAAAAAACAAAAAACAAAAAACAGTTGAACAGATCAATGAAACCAAGAGTTTGGTTTTTTTGAAAAAATAAACAAAATTGACGAACTTCTAGCCAGCCTTCTCAAAAAGAAAAGAGAGCACCCAAAGAGACAAAATCATGAATGAAATTGGACTTATTACAACTAGCCCCTCAGAAATACAAGCAATTATCAGGGAATACTATGAAAATTTATATGCCAACAAACTGAGCAACTTAGAAGAAATGGACAAATTCCTAAACACACACTCACTACTAAAATTCACACAGGAAGAGATAGAAAATCTGAACAGACCCATAACTAGTGAAGAAACTGAATCAGTTATCACAAATCTCCCAAAAAATAAGAGCCCTGGGTCAGATGGCTTCCTTGGGGAATTCTACCAGACATTTAAAACAGAATTAATACCATTCTTCTCAAGCTATTCCAAAAAATAGAAAACAAAGGAAAACTTCCAGACTCATTTTTGAAGCCAGCATCACTTTGATTCCCAAGCCATACAGAGACCCAGCAAAAAAAAAAAAAAAAAAAAAAAAAAAACCAAAAGCTAGAATTNAATACGGATGTAAAAATCCTCAAGAAGATACTTGCAAATTGAATTCAACAGAACATAAAAAGAATTATCCACCATGATCAAGTGGGATTCATTCCTGGGTTACTGGGTTACACGGTTGGTTCAATATTCATAAATCAATCAATGTGATACATCACATTAACAAAAGAAAAGAGAAAAACCATATGATCCTGTCGATAGATGCAGAAAAAGCATTTGACAAAATATAGCATCCCTCCTTAATAAAGACCCTCGAGAAAGTCGGGATAGAAGGAACTTACTTAAACATCGTAAAAGCCATCTATGATAAGCTCTCAGCTAACATCATCAATAGGGAAAACTGAGAGCTTTCCCCCTGAGATCGGGAACACGACAGGGATGTCCACTCTCACCACTGTTGTTTAACATAGTGCTGGAAGTCCTAGCATCAGCCATCAGAAAACAAAAGGAAATCAAAGGCATCAGAATTGGCAAAGAAGAAGTCAAACGTTCACTTTTCACAGATGACATGATTCTCTACATAGAAAACCTTACAAACTACCTCAGAAGCCTACTAGAACTGATCCATGAATTCAGCAAAGTCGCAGCGTACAAAAATCAACATTGAGAAATCAGTTGCATTTTTATACACCAATTATGAAGCAACAGAAAGAGAAATCAAGAAACTTATCCCATTCACAACTGCGCGCGCGTGCGNTGGACCCACAAATTTATGGCCAACTAATCTTTGACAAAGCGGGAAAGAGCATCCAATAGAAAAAAGACAGCCTCTTTAACAGATGGTGCTGGGAAAACTGAACAGCAACATGCGGAAGAATGAATCTAGATCATTTTCTCATACCATACACCAAAATAAACTCAAAATGTATAAAAGACCTGAATGTGAGACAGGAAACCATCAAAACCCTAGAGGAAAAAGCAGGAAAAAACCTCCTTGACCTCAACCGCAGCAATTTCTTACTTGACACATCCCCAAAGGCAAGGGAANGGGATGAGCACTGGGTGTTATATGGAAACCAACTTGACAATAAACTATTTGTAAAATAAAATAAAATTTGGAGTTAGAAAAAAAAATAAAACGGGAAATTTTCCTGTACCTTGGTTTTGTCAGTGCTATCTCGGAAAGGACCTCAAAAGTCCAAGCAACAAAAGCAAAATCGGAATTCAACCAGGGGACCCCAGTATACACCTGCCCATTCACCCCATCAGAGATCATGTCCATGACGCTCAATTCAGTGACCAGGTCCCAAGTTGTACTAACACCTCCCCAGATAACCCAGTCCTCCCCTGCTATTTCCAAATTCACTTGTTGGTACTGATCCCCTGTCTAAATGTGAGCATCATTTTGGACACCCTGCCACCTCACACTCATATCAATGAGCCATCCACCCTCCCAAATTCACCAAAAGATTCTCACTGTCCCATAATTCCTTATCCTGTCTCAGATCTCAGAGAAAATATTATTTCCACAGAGTGTACTTTCTTGATCCAACAATCAAAATTATAATGCTACCTTTGTCCAATTTTTTTGTTCATTTTTTTTACTTATATATGTATGATGATCTACGGCTTTCACACTTTCTCTCACTAAATTAGATACACCTTGGAGAGAAGACTAGTGTGGGCCTTAAATGTTTTCTTAAAGGTATTCAAATATTGCTTTATATTAGTAGGTGCTCACAGACTTATTGAAGCATAAATGAGTCAAACTCCAGTTAATTACAAAACATTTCAAATAGTCACGTAACTCTAATTACACAAGGATATAATCGTCAGAGTGGCATACTGCAACGTATCAATTGCTAAGATTTAGATAGAATCTCCTTGACCTCTAATCCAATTATGTTTCTTGTCACAATAATCTATTTAAAATGCAAATCTAATCAGAGCGCTTGCTTTTTAAGCCCTTCATTTCTGCCTTCCTCACATTTTCAGAAAGGCAGCCCGAAGTCTCATCTCATTCCAGTTGTCCTTACATAATTAATACAATTTTATTACCCGAGACTTCCCATTAGCGTATGGTGCTTTTTAAGCGGATTTTCAACATTTTCACTCTTGGGGCGCCATGATGTATTCTGAGTGACATTTTTAATGTTGTAGACATTTTTCATGTGTTAAACGTAAACTGAGATTTTTAAAACAAGATTTATTAGCAAGTATTTCATAGAAACGGTTATTTGGCCTTTACAAACCCCTGAGTTCAGCAGCGTGAGTAAGCCTAGTGTGTGGATCCCAGAGCAGTTGGGAAGGATTCCATCCTCTCCTAGGGCCCACACATGGACCATCCCTCCGACCCTCACCCCACACTGACTCAGTGGGGTTGTGGTAGGGTTCCCCCCAAAGGAACGAAAAAAAAAATTTCAAGCCAACCTGGTAACACACCTCATGATCTTGTAACAGGAGACCACTTAGTCAGCCCACATGTTTGTGTGTTACCGTATATGGGAGACAAAGAAGTAAAAAATATACATAAGAAACCACGCCACGTGGTGTTCAGGACTCTGCACTTTGGGGATGAACCGAACTGAGCGGCGCCGGCAGGAATAAAGTTGCTTTCTGGAAAGAAAAACCTCCACTCTCCTGCTAAGGGTTTCTCTGCCTCCACCAATACTAATCTCGCTGCAAGATGCAAACCGTTTTTCCTTAAAGATACAAACAAAATCACCAAAACCGTGACCGTTCCCTTCACAACTTCAGATACACGGGTTACCGCTGAATACCGAAGGCAAAAATGAAACTCCTTCTTCTAACAAGCACAGAGCTGGTTCGCTTTGTCAGCTTTGCCAAACAGCATTGGGAAGTAGATCCTCACGGGGCCACCCCGAGATTTAATGGGGTGCAAAGGCTGTCTTCAACCAAGAAGGATGGAAGGGAAGAGAGACCTCAGGCAGCTGAAGGGGGAGCACGGGAGGGGTCACCCCGTAAGAGATTCTCCAGTCTAACCTGAGACACAAGGGGGTAAACCGAGCCCACAGGCGGGTGGGAGTTCTTAGTATCTGTGCGGGTCAGGGGAAGCCAGAGAATTTGGCATCAGTGCAGAGAGTATCCGGGGTTCCAGAAGGCCACCTACGGAGGGGGGGGCTCTGGAAGCCCACCTACCCCGGGGGGTTTCTCAGAGATCTCTTTACTCTCACTTCACAAAGGGGAACATCTACTGGGCCCCGCCCTCACAACACTTACTTCCTGATCGTCAAGCCTTTTATCCAAAATGCTTCTTCCTTCCAAAAGTTGCCCCCAAACCTGGGTATATGTTCTTTCGCACTTCGGTAAATAGCGTCCACTGCTGTGAGACCAGCACCCCAGCGGGGAGGGAGGGAGCCGAAGTTATCACCTATCGTCACCTGATTTTAATTGTGATCAACGTCAGATGATCTGTTTTAATTGCTCTCAGCCTGGATGTACATTAGAATCACTTGGAGAGTTTTACAACTACTGATGGCTGGGTCCAGTCCTGACATTTCTCCTCTGCTAAGAAATGGGATACAGCCTGGTCTACAGGAGATTTACAAATCCCCAAGGGTCTAAAAAACAGCCAAGGATGAGAAGCCACTCCTCTAGGTGTTTTGGAGGCTGTGGTCCTGGACCTTGACTTGTGCAAAACACATTTGGGCTGCTTTTAATGCTATGGGCGCCTGGACACATTCCAGACCAAGTGCATCATAATGGCTGTGAGAGGGGCCAGGACAGCAGAATTTATTTTGTAAGAATTCCAAGTGTTTTAACCCTGAGGAAGGACTTTTCTCTCATTTCGGGGCTGCTCACACTTGGCAACGCCTTAGAATTACCCGGTAAAATTGGAAAGGACTGGTGTCTGGGCCCCAGGCAGGACCAGTTGTATCTGTCGATTAAGGGAAGGGGGTGTGGAAGGCAACAGTACTTTGAAATTTACGTAGGTGACTTAAATATGCAACTGATTGTTCCAGCCAGCGTATTAAGTTTGGACAACAGTGAACTCTTGGCAATCAGTGAAGAAAGAACTAATGATATTGCTTTCTGGATGACCTGGTGTGAGTAGCTCCTTGAGATCAGTGACCTCAGGGATTGATGGCAAGAATCACGAGGAATTCAAGAACGTGGAATGATGTGACTGGCTTTTAAGAGTACAAGACACCTTCAGGAAGAGAATAACAATTCTGGACAGACATTCTCTCTCCATGCACTGAGAGAGGAAAAAGGAGTATCAGAAACAAATGCTCTGATTAACTCATTTATATTTGTGATGTTTAATATTTTTTTAAGTTTTTGTATTTATTTTGAGAGAGAGGTAGAGTGCATGTAGGGAAGGGGCAGAGAGCAGGGGCAGGGGGAGGGAGGGAGAGAGAAAGAGAGAATCCCAAGCAGGCTCCACATCACCAATGCAGAGCCCAATGCAGGGCTTGAACTCACAAACTGCGAGATCATGACCTGAGCCAAAGTCGGACGCCTAACTGACAGCCACTCAGGTGCCCCCATGATGTTTAATATTTTAAACATTTTTCCCCTAAACATGTTTAATGGGAACAAAGAACCAACCTTGCCTCCCCCAGAGCACCCACTGTTCCAAAAGCACCACAGATTAATATTTCCAAGAAATGCATAACATAGACTCTCCAGTGCGTGGTTCAAATTAGATTTGTGAGATCCATCCCTACTCTTCTGTCAGTTCATTTTTGTGGATTCCTGTTGCTGTGTGGAGGTACATTGGCTGTGGAAACCACAGTATCTATTCATTCTCCAGCTGATGACTATGTAAGAGGGGGAAATGCTATTGTGTTTGACTTTTTTTTTTGATATTCCACATGATAGTGAGATCTTGTAGTAGTTTTCTTTCTGTGTCATTTATTTCACTTACTATAATGTCTTCCAGGTTTATCCATGTTGTTGCAAATAGACTTATTTCTTTCTCATGGGTGAATAATATTCACAAATATGTATATATACATAGGTTATATAATAATCACATTTTCTTTAGTCATCTGTTAATGGACACTTATTTTGTTTGCATACTTTGACTATTCAATAATGCTGCAGTGAATATGGGAGTTCAGATTTCACTTGCAGATAGTGATTTAGGGGCCCCTAGGTGGCTCAGTCTGTTAAGCATCTGACTCTTGATTTCAGCTCAGGTCATGATCTCATGGATTGTGAGATCGAGCCCTGCATCAGGCTCTGCACTGACAGCACAGAGCCTGCTTGGGATTCTCTTTCCCTCTCTGCCCCTCCCTTGTGCTTTCACTCTCTCAAACATTTTCTTTTTTAAAGACAAGACTATACTTTCCCCACTGTGCGTTCTTAATGACTTTGTTGAAAATTAGTTGACTCTACATATGGGTTTATTTGGGGGCTCTCTGCTCTATTCTATTGGTGTATCTGTTTTTATGCAAGTATCATACAGCTTTGAACACGATAGTTTTTTAAATATAATTAACTCAGAAAGTGTGATGCTTCCAGTTTTTGGTTTTTTATGGGTTTTTTTTTTTGTTGTTGTTGTTTTTCTCAGAATTGCTTTAACTATTGGGAGAATTCTGTAATTCCATAAGAAATTTAAAATTGTTTTTTCTATCTGTGAAAAATCCCATTGGAATTTGGATAGAAACTGCGCTGAATCTGTAGGGACAGAATGGGCATTTTAATAACAATCTCATTATCTATGAACACAGGATATCTTTCCATCTATGTATGCCTTCTTCCATTTCCTTCTGTGTTTTATCCTTTTCAGTATGGCAGATCCTTCACCTCTTTGAAATAAGAAAACATGAAATGTAACAAACCGAGCTGGCATGAACCAAGCCTGCGGTGTGGCAGTGAGGTGGAGGAGGTTGAACAGAAGCAGTGAAAATCAGAAACTGTGGCCATGCAGAGTACAGAAGTGACACGGAGAGAGGGAGCTGAGGTCATGGAGGAGAGAGCCAAGGATGCAGGAGAGAAGCCTGGCCTAGAAAGTGACAGATAACACATTGCTCTCAGGTTGGATTTAGGGGTGGGCCATAAACGCAATGGCTGGTGATCTTCTAGGAAGAGAAGATACAGAGACGTGGAGGAAGGGCGGCCCTAAGAAAGACGCGGGCAAAGATTGGGGAGATGCTACACAGCTGGAGACTGCAGGCACCGCCAGAAGCTGGAAGAAGCAAGGGACGATTCTCTGATGTTGATAAACCGTGAATCGACTGTAGGACTCCCCCTTCATTCCCACTCAATCAATCAAAAGCTAATAGTACAAATAACCAACAAGTAACCAACTCATAGAGCAGGTCTGGTGAATCTTCATCCCGTTTTGTATCCTGGACCACCACACACGGATACAGGATGGAACAGTCCTTATTCCCTTGGCCCAGATGGCTTGGTTGAGCCTGGTGTCAACGCTTACAGCTGGAGTTGTCGCTGTCTCCTTCACGGCAAATGTCGGCATCTCTGTGAGCGCCCGAGGGACACACTTCTGGAAACACCCTCCATGGATGCGCTTGTGAATGGTGATGGCGTGTTCTCTGGACATGACCTCGTTGATGGCAGAGCGGCCCTTCTTCACGCCACCCTTTTTTGTGGGAGCCATTCTGCCAGGCCCCCATTGGAAAGGAACACCTTTGTCTTTCAATGTAACTCCCCAGAATCATAGCCTACATCTGGGAACCAGTCAGGAATAACTGAAATGCATGGAGGAGGAAACCCAACTAAAATTAACTTAAGATAAAACAATTTAACAATATAAAAATAGGGAAGGTTCAACGAAGAAATCAGCTGTTAGTGGGACTTGAATAGATTATGTCCAGACACAGATATGTGCAGAATACAAATACAAGTGGAATACAAAAGAGGGCAGGGGGGAGGTGCCCCTGGGTGGCTCAGTTGGTTAAGTATCCAAGTATCCAACGGCTCAGGTCATGATCTCACCGTTCTGGAGTTTGAGACCCACGTCTGTCGGGCTCTGTGCTGACAGCTCGGAGCCTGGAGCCTGATTTGGATTCTGTCTCCCTCTCTCTGCATCTCCCCTGCTCACACGTTCTCTCTCTCAAAAATAAACACCAAAAAAATTTTAATGGGGAAAGCAGGTCTTGACATGCTGACCCCCACATCCACCCCTACTATGCTCTCCTTCCGGGGGGGGGGTCCTCAAACCGAGGCCACCTCTCCTACACTGCGACCTCACTCAGCACCACCTCCCAGAACTCCGGATGTGGCAAGTAAGATCCTGTGTACCCCTGTGTCATAAAGGGCCCTGTGCCTAGATCCTACTGGACTAGGGAGGGGCATGGGATGTCCTCCTACCCCAGGACATTGGAGAAGCAGAGTAGCTCATCCTGAAGATTCAGACCTGCCCCAGTCCTGTGTTGGAATAAGCCTCGAACTTTCACTCAGTTAAATCCAGAGCCTGTTGTAGGAGGCACAAGGCATAGCTGTCAGCCTCCACTCACTCCCTACCCTTTTGTTTTTCTGTCTTTGACCCTCTGAAACCAGGCTTCCTTCCCCACCTCTGCCTAAACTACTCTATCCAAAGTACAAGGAAGTCCAGAAAATGCCGGATCCTTCTTTTCCTTCCTGACCCTAGTGAGATGGTCTCCCCCTCTGACTTCTGCAATGTGACACCTTTATTCTATCAAGTATTTGTTCGCCACAAGTAATTACAATGTTTGTTGGCCAAATGCATTGTTCGTAAATAAAATGAAGTGTTTATTGAATAACTCCAGTGTGTCCTATGCTGTGAGGCCGACACTCAGGGCCAAGCTTTCTCTTCTCTCCTATCACATGAAATCCAATCTTTCACCCACAAAACCACCACTCTTTCACATCTGCCTTAAGTGCCATTTTAATGTAACAAAGCGTGATGGTATAGAGCAAGAAACAAACAAGGACTGACATTCCAACAGAAAGTGAAGCACGTGTCTCATTGGCAAGTCCCTCCGAGGGCCACCCCCCTCGGCCCTTCCGCGAAGCCTTCTCCTCTTCCTCTAGTCGTCAGAACGTCCTTCTTGGCTTCTGGCTTTCTCTGCCTCCCTGGCAAGACTGTCTGCGCGCAAGGCCTCAGCCAGTCGGTCCTTTGCTTTGCTCACTTTCTGAGTCTGTCTCCAGATATCTTGGAGCGTTACTGGTTGTCTGCAGACGTGGGCCGGAAGACAGAAACCCACTTCCTGGACCAGCCGTGCCCAACAGGAAGATGGCGCTGTGCCCGGGTCAGGTCTTTTAGGTAGCGACCTGGTACCACCCACACTACCACGTGTAACTTCTTGTAAGATATTTGTAACGTCCAAAGGACTTAAAACCTCCCCATCGCTGCTGCAGGCCTGAAGGCCCTGCAGTCTCCTGTATGCATAGATTTGCTGGGGCTTCTCCAAGATTCCTTCCCATTGACTGCGCCTGGTCTCATTGCCAGGATGGGAAGTTATCCTCGTGACCGACCTCTCGAAAATGCAGCTGGTCCTCCTTATAGGAAGTGTGGCTCTTTCACGACGCCTCTGCTTGGTCTTGGCTAAATGGACTTGTCTTTTCTTCTCTAGAGTCTGGGCCATCATGTTTCTTTTAAGCTTCCCCTTTGAAAACAAAATGAAACATGAAATTTGAATAAAATGCAGATGAAGGCCACCAACTTCCACCCTCCTCTCTCCAGGGAGAGATGTGTCTCCAATCACACTGTTGTGTCACCAGCATCCGGAGGGTTGTTAAGACTCAGATTTCTGGACCTGAGGCCAAGTAGCTCTGGGTGGAGCCAAGAATCTGCATTTCTAAGGGTTCCCAGGTGATGCTGATGCTGGTGCAAGAATAGTTCCTGGGATGCCAGCAAGCAGATAGGAGTCAAGGACAGAAGGCTTGAGGTCATTACCCAGTGCCAACTCCAGAGCCTTTTCCCCTCCCATCATCTTCCCTGGAGGGTGTTCCCATCTTCCCACCCTCGTCAGTGTCAACCACACACATGCTGGCACTCCTCAACCCACCGTCATTTGGACACAGGGATCACAAGTTTCTTTGTAGCCCAAGAATTCAGGTTGCAATATCTCTTTCCTGGGATCTAGGACTAGAACAGACTGGTTCTAGCTCTATCCTCAGTGAGATCATGTTTCTCCAACCCTTCCTTACCCACTCACTCACTCTCACTTGCACATTCAAATCCCGTCTTCACCCAACTGTCCTCCCGTTCATGAATAAATAGCCACCAGAAACACCACATTCCGATCACACATTTCCTTTTTTTTTTTTTTTTTTTTTTTTGCAAAGACCTCCATTGTAAAACTATTTTCTCAAGGTTCTGGCATAGAACATTCTCCATGCTCCTCCCTATTAAGGTCACCTCCTCTTTCTGACTTACCACAACAATTGATGCTTCTTAGAAGTCAGTCTTGCTGTCACGTTTGTTCTACATCCTCACCCCTGTCTAGGCCACCCATCCATTTCCCTGGCTTTCAAATAGCATTAACAGAACTAGAAATGCCCATAGATCAGTGCAGATCTGACTCCAGTCCTGATACCCAACATCCACTCCCACTCACCTCATCAATGATAATACTGATGACTCCACTAACAGTGGAACAGCTCCAAGTTCAACCAACCAATTCCCCCCCAAAAAGTCACTGATAGATATCTCAATGTCCCCAAAACCACTTGCTACTACTCATGTCCTGTCTAAACTTGAGTGTCATTCTGGCCACCCCACACTATTATAACAATAAACCCTGCCTCCACCCTCCTGAATTTACCTAAAGACTCTCAACTTCTGAATAATTCTTGAGCACCTTTCAGCTTCCCTATAAAATCCCACATCCCCAGTGACCTTTCCTGATCCAGCAACCAAACTTATATTTTCAGTGTTGATTCTTTTATGTTCACTAGTATGTGTATTACCATTTCTTTCATATTGTTTTTCTATAAATTGGATACTCAAAAATGTGTACTTTAATGGTTTCCATCCCGTNTTCCCCCCCAAAAAGTCACTGATAGATATCTCAGTGTCCCCAAAACCACTTGCTACTACTCATGTCCTGTCTAAACTTGAGTGTCATTCTGGCCACCCCACACTATTATAACAATAAACCCTGCCTCCACCCTCCTGAATTTACCTAAAGACTCTCAACTTCTGAATAATTCTTGAGCACCTTTCAGCTTCCCTATAAAATCCCACATCCCCAGTGACCTTTCCTGATCCAGCAACCAAACTTATATTTTCAGTGTTGATTCTTTTATGTTCACTAGTATGTGTATTACCATTTCTTTCATATTGTTTTTCTATAAATTGGATACTCAAAAAGATAACTAATGTGTACTTTAATGGTTTCCATCCCGTAACCACTTATTTTCCCTTAGAAGGTGTTCAGATATATTTGAGGAAAGAAATTATTCAAACTCAAAAAAATACTTTCTAGATTTTTCAAATAAATTCACTCCACCACAATTATACAAGGACTTCGTGGCATACTGCACTAAATTTATCAATACCTGATATTTTTTAATCCTTTCTCTCTGGGATTCATTATAGCAATTCCCCTTATCCATGGTTTCAGGTTTTAGCTACCTGAGGTCAACTGTGGTCCAAGGTCCAGAAGGAATGGTCTTCCTTCTGATGCATCATCAGAAGGTCAGTACTAGCCTCAGGCTACATCACGGTGCCTGCCACTCACCTCACTCCACCTCATCACCTAGGCATTTGATCACCTCACATCATCAGAAGAAGAAAGGCGAGTACAATACAGGTACGTACTTTGAGAGACTACATTCACATAACTATTACAGCATGTTGTTATAATTATTCTATTTTATTGTTGTTGTTAATCTCTTACTGTGCCTACTTTATAAGCTTTATCATAAGAATGTATGTATAGAAAAAAAACACATATAGGGTATATGTAGGATTCAGTACTATCTATGGTTTCAAGCATCCACTGAGGGCCTCAGAACACATCCCCTGGGATATGGGAGGAGTATTATATATGACTCTAATCACAATAATCTGTTTAAAATACAAATCTAGGGGCGCCTGGGTGGCTCAGTCGAGGGTCTGACTTTGGCTCAGGTCATGATCTCACAGTTCTTGGGTTCGAGCCCCGTGTCGGGCTCTGTGCTGACAGCTCAGAGCCTGGAGCCTGTTTCAGATTTTGTGTCTCCCTGTCTCTCTGACCCTCCCCTGCTCACGCTGCCTCTCTCTCAGAAATAAAACATTTAAAAAAATGCAAACGTAATCAATGTGCCTTTCTTTTTAAACCTCTCATTTCCTTTTAAAGGGAAGCCACAAATCTCATTTCAGTCCTTCTGTCCTGCCATAATTATTAACACCACCCCTTTCAAAACTCGAGAGGTCCCAGTTTAGAGGAAAGATTATTTGATCCTCCCACTTATAGAGCACCTAATATATGCCAAGTTGTGCACTAAAACCCATGATCCAAAATTTAACTTAGCAGAGTCACTCCCCTCCCCATTTATTTTTTATTTTAGTCTTAGTGAAAGAGTTAATACACAGAATAATATCTAATATCATGTCAAGTATAATTAACTACTGTGGTAAACAGTAAGTCTGACACAGACAAAGAGAGGGATGGAGGGAAAGAGTAGGGAGGGATAACAGGACAAAGAAATTAACTACAATTATTATTTGTCTTTAATTTTTAAATGTTTATTTAGTTTTGAGAGAAAGAGACAGAGTGCAAGAGGGGGAGGGGCAGAGAGAGAAGGAGACACAGAATCTGAAGCAGCTCCAGGCTCTGAGCTGTCAGCACAGAGCCCGACGCGGGGCTCAAACTCATGGAGATCATGACCTGAGCCAGAAGTCAGACACTTAACTGACTGAGCCACCCAGGTGTCCCAGTAATTAACTACAATTACTGATGAAGAGATTAGGGAGGGACTGCGGACATATTTGAGCAAAGAACTGAATTAAAAAGAAGACCAAGCACATTGTGGGTAAAGAATTTTCCAGAGTGGGGAACAATTTAAACAGTGGAGGGCTAAAGGCTATTTCCATTCCTGGTTATATTGTTGGTTAAACCAAAACAACCAAACAAAAACATCCAGCCTATTATCCCAAGAAAACTTTATACAAAATAGTACAATACTTTGAACATTATTTAAAAAACATTAACACCTGAGAGGTGCCTGGGTGGCTCAGTTGGCTAAGCCTCTGCCTCTTGGTTTCAGCTCAGGTCGTGATATCATGGTCTGTGGGATCGAGCCCCAAATTGAGCCCTGAGCTGGGCTCCATGCTCACTGCACGGAGCCCTAGTTGAGCTTCTCTCCCTCCCCCTCTCTCTCTCTGCCCCTTCCCCACTAACACTTTCTCAAAATAAACTTTAAAATAAATAAAACTTTTAAAAATGAATACCTAAGAAACAGTTTTCAGTTAAGATTTTTTCTTGTTTTAAAATCTCCTGTCTGTTCACTTAAAGAGGTTTCACAGAAGGATAAGTGTCCCGGGGCACCTGGGTGGCTCCCGTTGGCTGAACATTGGCTGAACTTCGGACTTCAGCTCAGGTCACCATCTCAGTTCTGACTTCGAACCCCACATAGGGGTCTGAGCTGTCAGCACAGAGCCTGCTTTGGATTCTGTGTCTCCCTCTCTCTCTGTCCCTCCCCCACTCACTGCTCTGTCTCTCCTCTCTCAAAAATAAACATTAAAAAAGAAACCCATCAGTATACAATGGGTGCACACGCCAACACCATGATTCCATACTCACCAGAACAGGCTGGCCTGGAGGACAGAGGGATGCAGGCTCCTCCATGGCTTCAGATGTGCGGTGATGCCTCCACTCCTGAGGGGGAGAGCTTGTGGCCTGCTGGAAGAGGTGTGCCTTCTGCCTCTGCGTCTGAGGCCCCTTTTATGGAGGAAGGGAGTGGATAATCCAATGAGCGGATAATCCCCAAGGAAAATCCTGTCTCATATAAACTGGATTTGGGCGGCCCTAACTCTTCATACAAAGATACAAAAATTGGGTTGTTTCGCTGGCTTGGTCGGAGGAACACGCAACTCTTTTGATCTCTGGGTTGTGAATTTGAGCCCAACGTTGGTTGCAGAGATTATTTAAATAATAAATAAACCTTAAACACACACCCACGTGGGACTATTGACACCATTAGCTGCTGTAGAAGACATCCTTGAATACAGGTGTGGGCGATACATTTGTATCTTGGAGTTTCTGTCCACATTTTAATGTGTCCTGTTTCCTCCCACAATGGATGCATTCCATAAAAACAGAAATGGAAGCTTCTATGTACAAAACTTTTCATAACAACGTATGGTTTATTAGGAAAAAATTAGAAACTAAACGTTTCTCAGTAAAGGAGTGTCCAAAACATTTATTAACAATTCTATGGACTATATCACAAAGACATTAAAAGTAAATTAATAATTTATTTGCGCATTTATATTTCATCTTGTCAGTAAATTTCAGAATATTTCAACCACCTTACACTTTCCCTACCCTTTGACCTAAATAGTGAATGTTCCGCTCTCTTCATTTAACTGACTTTGATTTAACTCTTTTATTAGTTAGGGAGGTCCCCTCCCTAAGGAAAGAAAAACAAACAAACAAACAAACAAAAACCCTCAAGGCAACCTGGTTGTAAGGGTCAGGACAAAACCCCTCATGACCTTGTAACATGAGACCGCTTAATCAGACCACATGTTTGTGCGTTACCATATATGGGAAACAAAGAAGAAAAAAATGTATAAAAATCTATGCCAAGTCTACATGGCATTTCGGGCTCAGTTCTTGGGCATGAACCCAACTGAGTGGTACCAGCAGGAATAAAGTTGCTTCCTGGAAAGAAAAGCCTCCATATCGTGAGTCTCTGTGCAAGAATCCTGCTACAGCATTTATTTCAATCTCCAAGAGAGATTTCCAGAATTGCCTCAAAAAACAAAATTCATTTGTAATTATAAATTGTCCTTTCCTTCTCTTTGTTCCTTCCTGTGACCCTGGTTTTCAATCTGGGATTCTACTCGTTTGGACTAAAAAACTCACTCTAGTATTTTTTTCAAACTCAAGTGTGCTAACAATGAAATGGGTCTTTTTGTTTTTAGTTTTTCTTAAGACATGTTTATTTGGGGGCAATATTGCTGCTGGTCATAGAATCATCGTTTGACATATTTCTTTTAGCATTTTATTTTTTTTAAATGTTTATTCATTTTTGTTGGAGTGAGACAGAGTATGAGCAGGGGAGGGTCAGAAGGAGAGGGAGACACAGAATCTGAAGCAGGCTCCAGGCTCTGAGCTGTCAGCACAGAGCCCAACGCGGGGCTTGAACCCATGAACCACGAGATCATGACCTGAGGTGAAGTCAGATGCTTAACCCACTGAGCCACCCAGGCTCCCCTCTTCTAGCATTTTAAAAATGGTACTCTGTTGATATCGACCTTACTTAAGTTTTGTTTCAATACTACCAGTTAACCTGTTGTTGTTTATTTGGCCTCTCCATTCTCTAAAATCTGTCACCTTAACTTTGGTTTTCAGACAATGGCATCTCCTGGGTATTGACTTTGCTTAGGTGATGTTGACTTAGTTACATCTAGAGGCTGATGTCTTTCATCAACATGGAACAGCCTGTATCCTCGTTTCTGACGTCATCTTTCCACACGATCTCTCTGCTCTCCTCATCTCACTTCCCTTTTAACCCAGTCCTGAGCTTACTAATATTGTTCACACTGTAGTTTTGTTGGGATATTTGCTCTTGAACTGACTTCCGGTTTACAATCCAGCATTTTGCTAGAATGAATCGAATCAATTCCTTAATTATTTAAATTCTTAATTTTAGTTCTACCATAAACGTAATACATAACTTTAAAAAGAGAGCAGGGCAGGGGCGCCTGGGTGGCTTAGTCGGTTAAGCGTCCGACTTTCGCTTAGGTCATGATCTCGCGGTTCGTGGGTTCGAGCCCCGCGTCGGGCTCTGTGCTGACTGCCAGCTCAGAGCCTGGAGCCTGTTTCAGTCTGCGACTCCCTCTCTCTCTGACCCTCCCCTGCTCACGCTGTCTCTCTCTCTCTCTCCTAGAAATAAATAAAACATTTAAAAAAATTTAAAAAATTTTTCCTTTAAAAAAGAGAGCAGGGCAGTTCCGCGATGAGGAGAAATGTTTTCGTTTTGAAGCGAAATACACAAAGTGAATCATAATAAGTTTAAATGAATTCATTAAAATTCACCAAAAGGCAGAGGGGGTGGACAGCCTGGGTGAGAGAAGAAATTGGCATTGTGCACATCTGGTAAAGTACATCAAGCAGAATTATGTAAATAATTCTTTCTGATAAAAAATAAAACTGAACACCCACTAGAAAAATGGCTCAAAAATTCTAGAATAGGAACCCCATTAAAAAAGGACAAACAAATATTTAGTTAACATGTTAAAAAAAAACTCTTTAGTTTCAGGGAAATGCTAATAAAAGTCACAGTGAGACTTTTGCACCCAAGGGCACTGCACCCAGCATTAAGAACGCACAACTGGCTTGGACTGAAGAGTAAGAATGGATCTCAGAAATGTAATGTGAGCCAAAGGCCCAGAGGAACAGCCCAGGACTGTGGAGGCAGGGGCGGGGGACTGACGGCTGCTCCGGCTGCTCTGGGACCAGCTGCCAAGCCCCCGGGTTCTTGCGGGGTGACGGTGGGACACCGGCGCCAGGGATTCCCAGGAGCTGTGGATCCAGGTGGCTGCGGGAGTGACTGCAGCGGTGCCCGCTCAGAGGGCTGGTTGGGGAGGACGCCTGGGGGGGGGGGGGGGCGTTGCTCCTGGGGGGCATCTCCTTCCCCAGCCCACCACCCTTAGAGCCTCCCCACTGAGGCCCGGGACTCAGCTCTTCTCCCTTGGGGGCGGGGTGGGGGAGGGGACAGGGAGGCGGCAGAGTCCCACAGACACGCGATCACCTCCAGCTGCCCTGGGAGGTGAGGCCCGGGTCCAGGCCCCACTGGCAGACTCGAAGGTCACGCTCAGCAACAGGGTCCCGGCGGGTGTCCCTGCGCACGTCCTGGGGTCATGGAGAATCCTGGCCCAGGACTGGGGGCTCCGTTGAGTCAATGCACATGGGGAATCAAGTACTGGAAAGGGATCCGTCTCAGCCCAGTGCAGTGCCGAAGTGCGGTGCGAGGCTCCCCGAGGCCACCGGCCTCTCCCCCTGCCGGGATCCTCAGCCAACCCGTTCCCGGGGATCTCGCCCTCGTCCCTGAGCACCCCGGTCCTCCAGCCTCTCTCCAAGGCCCCTACACACACACACCCCACCCCCCGGGGCTGCCTGGGGCTCTGGTCCAGCTCTGCGCAAAGACCTCTGACTCCCGCAGCGAGTCCCAGAACCTGCCGCGTGATTCATCGCAGACCACCCTCCCCGGGTGCAGGCGACTCTTCCAAGGGGACTGCCCCCCAGCACCCACCCCTCTGTCAAGAATTGGCACGCGCCAGTTCAGGGACAGCGGCTGCCTGCCCAGGACCCCGCATCACCCGCACCTAGGAACAGCACAGATGCGCATTCTGGGGACTCCCTCCCAAACCTTTGCTCTGCAGCAGATGCTGTCGTGAGATTTAAAGGGGGGAAGAAAAAAACAACTCCAGTTTGGAGGAGAAAATATTACAAATCTCATCACAATGAACTACTAATACACAGAATAGAGAATGTTTCTTAATAGCTGGGGTGTAGGGGAAGGGAGACGAAGAGGGAAAATATAGGAAAAATTCAGACAGTGCACCCAGAAAAGCGGTTGAAAAGCTGTCCAACATCACTCCTCCTGAAGTCAATGCAAATGAAATCCACCGTGAGATAACATCACCCGGCCATTAAGACCCTAAGGAAGACCTCAGGGCAAGACAAAGCAGCTGGGACCTGGCCCATTCCTTGTGGGAATGCAAAATGGGACAACTGCTCAGGGAAAATGGTGTGTGATTACACTTACCATTTGCCCCAGCTTTCCCATTTTAAGATATTTACTTGAGAGAAATGAAAACATACGTTCATAAAAGCGCTGATGGCCAATGGTAACAAAGACCAAAGAAGCTGAATGTGACTCCAGGGTCCCTCCGGATGAATGGATATTCAAATGGTGACCCAGGGGGATCACAGGGGATGCTCCTTGGCAATGAAGAGGATGGGATTTGTGAATGTGGTTCCAAGTTTAACTATGGCAAACCTATTACAAATACTAGTATTTGGATTAGTTATTTGGAAAATTATAAATTTAATGTGGGAAGAAACTTAGCTCTGAGTCTTATAACATTAAATCTATGTACAGATCAAATGTATCTGATCAAATTTAACTTTGGAATTGGATACGCTGTAACTGACCACACAGTGGATTTCAAAGCTCTGAACAAAGACAAGTTATAACATATCTTACTCTTCACTTTGGTGTGGATTATAATCCCAATGATAACACTGGATTTCTTGAGCTAAATAAAATGTTTCAAAAGTGCACTTGATCACTTGTGTTTACTTTTGTAAACGTGTTTGTTCAAAAATTGGAAATGATGGATAGCAGGTGTCCTATTTCTATCGGACTTGGCTAGATGAAGCCAAGGATAGCTAACCCCACAAGAGTGGATAGGGTTGATTTCCCAAAGGAAAGGAGTTCTACCTGCCCCTAGAGTGTAGTCCACCCACCAGTACATGTGTGCACACCATACACAAGCTTAAAGTACCAGGGATCACTCTCTCGTGCTCTCTCTCACACACACACTCTCTGTAACACAATTACACAGGCCTAAATTATCTCTAAATTGGCCTGAGATCAACCCCAAATGTCCATCAGAATTTCTCAAATGCCAAGAAGCTGCTAATCTAAGAAGCCCTCATAGATGCTCTCAGAAAAGGACGTCACAAGCCAGACTATCTCAACAATTTGCTGGGACTCAAAACCAGAAAGTCGGTCAAATGCCTTGTGCATTTCCCTTCTGCTTTTCTTAGGGGTTCAATATCTACAGAAAACATTCCCTGTGATATTCTTTTTATAATTTTTTTCTATGTAGAAACACAATTTATATTTACAGTGTAAATATTGACAAGAAACAAGGAAAAAGAAGTGTTTTGGAGATGAATGAATAGGATGGAGCAGATAAGGAATATCACCATTAGGCAATATCTAGAGAATGGGGGCTGAGTCAGACTGGGGGAACTTTGAGGCTTTAGGGTGATGGTGATTACATCGAACTCATATTGAGTAGGCTGTCCTCAACCCTTCTCCACTTCCTGGCCTCTCCTATTATCCAGTACCAGGGCCAACCAACCACATCAGACCTTGCTGACAAATCTGCAGTTCTGCCCCGTGTGACAACACATGGAGCATGCCCCCAAGATTTCATTCTGTCCCCAAACTCTTCTTCCTTCCTGATGCCACAGGAACATCTTCTCCAAAACTCACTCTCTCTGGGTGTCCACCTTCAATGCTAGTGGTGTTTGCACACTTGGGTCCAAGGGGTGTTCAGTGTTGGCTCTTAACAAGGGTTTGTATACAACTTGAACATGCAGCCTGGGACATCTACCTCCATGTGTTCAAGGTCTCTCATAATATTGGATGGAGACAGAGGTAGAAAGAAAGGGGCTGGTGTGGGTCAAGTCTCCCTCTGACAATACATTCTGGTATACTTGCTGCAGAATCTAGAATTCTTTTTTTTTTTTAATGTTTATTTTTGAGAGAGAGAAGAGAGAGACGGAGTGCAGGCAGGGGTGGGACAAAGAGAGAGGGAGACACAGAATCCAAAGCAGGCTCCAGGTTCTGAGCTGTCAGCACAGAGCCCAGCACGGAGCTCAAACTCATGAACTGTGAGATCATGACCTGAGCTGAAGTTGGACCCTTAACCGACTGAGCCACCCAGACACCCCTGTAGAATCTAGAATTCTAAGTCCAAACCTGGTCTTCAAGGCCGTGATGAAGATACTTTTATAAAGTAGGACAAGGGGATACACTTCACTTGGGAGTTTGCTCGCTATGAATATTTAGGTATGTGAGGCACTGGCATTATTTGTACCCTTGCTCAACAACCTGACGATCTCATAGGAAAGTGCCCAAGGGGCAATAAAAGAAGTAGAACACAGCATTGTACTTCTTATAGTAGCCTTGTGGAATAATAGTAGTTTAAAATACTGTGCACATGTATATTTTCCAAAAATAAAGGTTGAATTTCCAAAGTCAAACCAGTCATTCAAAGATGTGAGCCCAGAGTCTTCCAAACAGGAGAACCAGTTCGTGAAACGAACACCCAGGTGTCTCCCCCTCTTCTTTGACTATTGCATCTGAGTGATAGTATCTGCTTGTCTTGTCTTCTAACACTTGGACTCATGCAGGTTCTGTCTTCAGCCCAGAGTTCCTCCCCTTGCTCCGGAAAAGGCTCACCCAAGCCCAACAACCATCTCCACTCCCACCCCAAAAGTCCCCTCCCACCCCCAGAAGAACTTAGAAATTCTAAGCTTTGCCCTCAAACCATTGAAAAAGCTCCTGCTGATCTAAATAAGCTGTTCTGACCCATTCCCTCATCATCTCTGAAATGCATGGTATTAGTGCAGATTAGAATATTTGTAATACATACAACAATGTAGTCCAGCCCTTTACTCATCATTGTTATGGAGTCTTTCTACACACGTGCTCGTGCAAGTGCCAGTCACATGTTTCAGGAGCTTACCGTGTAGGATGAACACATTTAAATTTATTTGTGATACATCAGTATAGACCTTGTGATATTTCATGTGTCTCAAGCATTTTCAAACATCAATTCCTTCAGTACCCTAAATAATCTTACACTCCATCTACTCTTAAGATCACCAATTGTCAGGGGCGCCTGGGTGGCTCCATCAGCTAAGCATTGGACTTTGGCTCAGATCATGATGTCTAGGTTCGTGGGTTCACAGGTTAGAGCCCCACATATGCACCCAAGTTTAATTCTACTGAACTCTCTTGTTCCTGATGCTTAACATTTCAAAATGTCTCTTTCCAGCCTGAGAGGGTTCCCCAGGAAATCCCACTGGTACCCTGTAATAAGCCAAGGACAGGCTGAGAATAGGTTTCAGGGAAAAGGGTGACCTCAGCAGTTACCATTGAGTGACACTGTGGGTGTGAGGGCCTTAGCAGAAAGTGGGATTTAAGATCTATAGTGTTTCAATGATTTCAAGAGTAGATTCCTGAATACCCCCTTAATCATTGGTGTACTATATGCTAACTTGGATGTAAATTTTAAAAATTTAAAAAAAATTTTTTTAATGTTTTTATTTATTTCTGAGAGAGNAGTCAGACGCTTAACAACTGAGCCACCCAGGCGCCCCATAAATTTTTAAAAATTAATAAAAAATATATAACATCAAAAAATTAAAAAAAATTTTTTTAGCAAGAGAGAGAATACATGCACATGAGAGCAGGGAAGAGGAGCAGAAGGAGAGAGAGAATCCCCCGCAGGCTCCATGTTCAGCACGGAGCCCAACGCGGGGCTCAATCCCATGACCCTGGGATCATGACCTGAGCTGAAATCAAGAGTCAGACACTCAACCCACTGAGTCACCCAGATGCCCTTGAAAATATTAAGTGTTTTTGATATTATATTCTTTTCTCCTGGGTTCCACATTCAAACAGTGGCAGCTTGTATTGAATAAATACATCTTTATGGTGTCTCTATAAAAAAAAATCTATAGTGTTTCAACCTAGGGGCTAATTGTCTAGATGTGTCTTGGGGGCTAGTGTTGATGTACAGGAAAAAAGGATGGGTCACTGTATCTTTGGGGAAATGAGAAGAGAAAGACAGAGATGGAGAGGAAATGACAATTTACCTCCACAGGGTTTTGGGGTGGGAGGAAGCCAGCCTAAAAGACACAGTCTTGTGCCTGGAGTAACTCAAGAGGTTGCATCTTCTTTGACCAAAACATACAGCCCATCTTCGTGGACTTGCTGCATCTAGAAAGAATAAAGGAAAAAGGAAATGCTTTAGTGCTCTCGCTTGACGGTGGCATTGGTGAGGGTAGTGGCTGCTCCGGGCTCATCTCTGCAGCCCCAGCACTGAAGAGACCCTGGGACAAAATAAGCTGAATTAAGTCAAAAGGAAAATGAAGTGGTTGGGTTTTCAAAGTCTAGAATAAAGTGCAGAAAGAGAAGACTTGCAGGAAACACTGGCCATCCTGGGGGATGGCCATGCTTCACATGTCCACACATACTTGTTCGGGAGCACACAGAATCCAAGGGGAAGTCTGTACCCTGGATTTCAAGGATGGAGGTGTGTGTCCCGGTGCTTAATAAAGTCAAACTTTGTCCAGTGTCCAGACATATTGTCAATGAGAAGTTAAATTCTATCTACCCCAAAATCGTTAACTAGACCTTAACAGAATTAAAATAAATAGCTCAAAAAAGTTATTCTGTTCATTGCAGTATCATTCACAGTAGCCAAGATATGGAAATAACCCAACAGAGAAAGATAAATACTTAATGATATTACTTATATGTGAAATCTTTTTTTAAAAGTCAATTTCATAGAAACAGAATGGAATGGTGGTTCCCAGGGGTTGAGAGTGGGGAAATGAGGAGATTTGGGCCAAAGGGTACAAACCTTGGGAAGGATGAATAACTTCTGAATAACTAACGTGGAGCATGGAGACTACAATTAACAATACTGTATTATATACTTTGATGTCACTGAGAGAGTGAATCTTTAATGTCACCACATACAAAAAAAAAAGGTAATTATATAAGTTGATGGAGTTGTTCACTAATCCTATTTTTGTAATCATCTTGCTGTATATATGTGTCAAATCAATATATTGTATACTTTATACTTACTGCCATATGTTAATTTCATCTCAATAAAGCTGGAAAAAAAAACAGAGGTGCAAATCCAACTGGATATCTACATTTAAAAGGATGAAGTTAAAGGAGCCTGGGCGGCTCAGTCCATTGAGTATCTGACTTGATTTTGGCTCAAGTCATGATCCCGGGGTCATGAGATCAAGCCCTGCATTGGGCTCTGCACTGAGCATGGAGCCTGCTTAAGATTCTCTCAATCTCTCTGCCCCCTTCCCTGCTTGCACTCTCTCTCTAAAATAAAAAATAAATAATAAAAGAATGAAGTTAGAGCCCCTAAATATTTAGCTCCATCTTAGATATAACAACAAAAGCATAAGCAGCAACAACAACAACAAAATAGATAACTATGACTTCATCAAAGTCGAAAACTTTTGTGGAAAGGATACTATCAAGAGTGTGAAAAGACAACCTATAAAGTGAGAGAAACCATTTGCAAAGCATATAACTGATAAGGGTCTAGTATCAGAGTATATAAAGAACTCTTACAGCTTAACTAGAAAAATCAAACAACTCAATTTCAAAATGGACAAAAAGCTTGAACAGACATGTCCCCAAAGAAGGGATGTATGGCCATCCACAGATGAATGGATCAAGAAGATGTGGTTTATCTA
>NW_027527151.1:0-10893 GCF_008692635.1 Crocuta crocuta
ACGGACCTTCCCTGAAGGATGAGGTCCTGGACATTATATGACTGGGTCTTCATAAAGCCTTTACTCTCAGCAGCAGGAAGCATATCAGGCTCTTCGAAGACAGAGTAGAAGACAGAGACCTAGACAACGTGCCAAGAAGAAGGAATTCATCTTCAAGCAAACAACAAGATATGGTCACAGCCAGAGATCCAACCCAAACAGATAGAAGGAACATGAGTGGTGGAGAATTTAAAACCCCCATCAGATGGATGCTTGCTGGGCTTGAGAAAAGACTGGAAGACATCAGGGAGGCCACACTGATAAAGAAGCTATAAAACAATCAGTCAGAAATGAAAAAGTAAAATAACAGACTAGATGGACTGACCACAAGGGTGGACGAAGCTGAGGAATGAACACGTGGTATAGAAGATAAAGTTACGGAAAATAACAAAGCTGATGGGGCTGTGTGGGGAGAGAGACAGAGAGAGAGTGAGGGAAGGAGGGAGAATTGTGGATCATGGGATTGGTTTAGGGAACTCAGTGACTCCATCAAACATAATAACATCCATATAATAGGACTCCCAGAAGAAGAGAGAGAAAAAAGGAGAGAGAAAATTTCTATGAGGCAAAAACAACTGCAAGTTTCATATTCAGTGATAGGGAAAGGACACCAGGATCCAGGACAGAACTCCCAATAAAATCCACAAAAGTAGAACAACACCAAGACATACTGTAATTTCAGACAGAAAATACAGTGATAAAGGGAAAATGTTAAACAAACAAACAAACAAACAAAACCCAAAACCCAGCAAGTCAGGGGTGCCTGGGTGACTCCAGTCAGTAGAGCATCCGACTCTAGATTTTGGCTCAGGTCATGATCCCACTGCTGACTGGCCTCACTCTTCTGGGAGGGCTGCTTGAACAGCACGGGGTGTGAAATTGCCCTGTTCAGGGATAGGAGATTGCGTAGCGCCATTTCCCTCCAACACCAACACCCTGGGACTTCAGGGAGCAGCACAGTCACCGCCTGTGGAGGCAGGACTCACATACATCCTACGCTGCCCATCTGTGCCTGGCAACTCCCTGTTTACTGGGGTGGGAAANCATACCTTGAGCTGCAGAACTTGGCAGGCATGTGGCGCAAAGAAGTCAACCGGGGTAGAGAAAAGCCACGGAGGGCAAGGAGCCGCATGTGCAGAGAGAGGACAGAGAGAGAAAGAGAAAGGGGGAGAGCGCAGCACATTGGGACCCTGCAAGAAACGCACTCTCCCCGAGAGTAGCCGGAGAGACAGAGAGAGACAGAAAGAGTGAAAACACCCAAAGGGGACTGGACAAGAAATCTGTTTCCCATCACCACCGACGGGGAGAAAGGAAAGAGTTTCAACGCCACAGGATGGTGATTGTGTCAACAGTGGAGCACGACTCTGGAGTCTCAGAGCTCAGTACCTGGCGGTGCTCTGGTGAGAAAGCAGGGAGAACCCCCAGGAACAGGCAGCCTGCTCTGAGGGGTCCCTGTGCCACAAAGGGAGAAGCCCCGTCCCTGATTGGGGAGGAATTTGGTAGAGGCCATATGGCCTCCCCACGGGGAACGATCCCCCAGGCCCAGGCAGCTGCCACACTTGCTGGTATTGAGACAAAGACCGCAGTGTGTGGTGACACCTGGAACCAGCAGTGTGCTGTGATTTGCCATAAGCTCTGAACCTCTGAGGCTGTGAATTCAGACTACGCTCTTCTGGGGCGTCGCAACCCGTCCTTTGCACCCTGAGTCTTCCCCTCCCTCAGAAAGAGGAGTTCAGCTGTCTTTTCCAGTCCCCAAACCCTGCCATTCCGAATGCAGGGGTGTTACTAGAAGGACTAAAGGGATCACCAGAGTACTCTTTGGGTGAAAATAATTGTGTGTCCCCCCCCATTTTCGCCTGAAAGAAGGTAGCGTCTACCATGAGCAGACATTTAAGGGTGTCTTAGTGTGAAGAAGCTGATAGACGCACTACTTGGGTCCCTCCTCTACTTGCATGCGGGTGACCAGGCAACCGTGGCGCCCTGGAGCCAAGATAGGGCCCGCACAGTGGCAGCAGCCCAAATGGTCACTCAGGTACCTGCGACCTGGCCTCCCGTCGTCCATGTGCCCCTGATCATGCACCGTGCACCAGCGTGACCCGGGCTCCCCTGTCTACCGTGTGCGCGGGACCCGGCTCTACCATCCCCCAAGTGCACCATGATCCCCTGCTCCAGCGGACTCGGGCTCCCCAGTCACCCGAGTGCGTGTGGTCCCGGGTTCCCCCATCACCCAAGTGCGCGTGATCTTGTGCTCCCCCTTGACCCAAGTGCACGCGACCCGGGCTACCCCGCCACCCAAGTGCGCATGACCCCGGCTCCCATCACCCAAGGTCGAGTGACCCAGGCTCCATGTCACCCAAGTACGCGTGACCCGGGCTCCCTGTCACCCAAGTGCGCATGACCCGGACGCCCATCAGCCAGGTGCGGGTGACCCGGGCTCGGCGTCTCCCAAGTGCGTGTGTTCCCGGCTCCCCAGTCCCCCAAAGGCCCGTGACCTGGGCTCCGCCACCCCCAAGTGCGCGCGACCTGGGCTCCCCGTGAGCCAGTGCGCGCCCCCAGGCTCCCCAGTCACCCAAGTGTGGGTGATCCCGGGCTTCCCCGTCACCCATGTGCGCGTGATCCGTGTTTCCCCGTGACCACGTGCGCGTGCCTCGGGCTCCCCGTCACCCCTAGTGCGTGTGGTCCCAGGTTCCCCGTCCCCCAAGCGCGCGTGATCCCGGGCACCCCTGTCAGCCAAGTGCGCGCGACCCGGGCTCCACAGTCACCTGAGTGCGCGCGGCCCAGGCTCCCCTGTCACTGAAGTGCGCGTGTTCCCGGTCTCCCCCGTTTCCCAAGTGGACGTGATCCCAGACTCCGCGGTCACCCACGTGCGCGTGATCCCAGGTGTCCGCATCACGCGAGTGTGCCCTGCTGCGGGCTTTCGTGCGGTGCCGGCACGACCGCGCCCCCGTGCGGCTGGAGGCCGCGGCGGCCCGGGCCTTGCCAGGCGTCTCCGCAGACCGCGCAGGCGCCCTGTCTTGGGGACGACGCCGATGCGCTGGTCCCTCCCCGAAGCGCCCCCACCCCCGGCTCTGCACGCGACCCCTGCACACTGTGCCCGTGGGAGCCGCTGGGTCACCTCAGTCCCGCGTCTCCAGGGCACCGCGGCTGCTCCCTGCCCTCCAGGCCCCCGCCGCCCGGGAAGGTCCCTGCTTCGTTGCTGAGAGCATTGTGTGTGCCCGGGCTTCCCCGACGCCCTGCCGCTCCCGCGGTGGGTAGAGCGCACGGACGCCTGGTGCGGCGGGACTCGCCACTGCAGCGGCCCACAGGGGCAAGGAAAGCTACCAAGGAGACGTCCTCATCCCGGTCACGAGAGGGGCCGCGGGGAGAACGCAAGCCGCGGGGGCAGGAGAGTGATTCGGGATAGGGCGCCCTGTGTGTCTCCCTGAGGGCGACGTCGCTTAGCAGTTGAGACGTGCGGATGCGCCTGAGAGTTCTACCCCGGAACGAGCGCCATTTGAATGGAGATCGGAGTGAAGTGCGGAACGGAGGATATGGAGACAGGAGATTGTGCAAAGGCCCTGTGGCACGAGTGGTTTGGCAGTGTGAGAGAGGCCAGCGTTCCTGAGGGTCGGCAGTGAACAGAGAGGGACGTGAGTGCAGTCTGTACTGACGGGCAAGGCCCACTGGGGAAGAGAGTTTGGGATCTGGAGTGTCGTCAAGGGCACTCACTGGCTGCACACACAGTTGAAAAGGCCATCGCCCTTTCTGTCGTGCATCTCTGCTGCCCACATAACCACCTGGAGCCAGGCACACACATGACGCGGGAGTGGAAGCTAGCCGAATCGAAGAAGAGTTCAGCTCTCTGTTCCAAGTCCCCCCGGCCGTTGTGAAAGCAGGTGTGTTCCTGGAATGACTAAACGGATCTCCACGAGATCAAGAGTTGGGTGCTTAACCCACTGAACCACCCAGGCTGAGCCGCCCACGTGTCCCTTAGGATTGGTTTCATGTGAGCTACTCTGGCGTGGGCAAATGCATAGAGGCAGGAAGTGGGTTAGTGGCATCTGGGGGGAGGGGATCAGGAGGTGGCTGCTCACCGCTGTCAGGTTTCTTCTAGGTGCAGACAAGTGTTCTAATGCGGCGCGATGGTTGCACGGTTTTGTGAATATACTCAAAGCCTATTCGCTTGTATATTTACATGGGTGTGGTTTGTGGTATTTGAAGTCTGTCTCAGGAAAGCAGTTACAGGAAGCTAGGCATGGGATGAAGGGATGAGAAATCGTACGTGATAACAGTAACCCATCGTTCTTGTTTGGATACAGGAAGTCCAGAAAAGGGCCTGGATCTTTCGATCCACCGTTCGGGGTCGTGCGAGGTCTGCAGCGCTCACACTCGTTCCTGTTCCCTCGGTGAATGTGGCCCGCGTCCTTGCAGAGGCGGTGCTGGCTGACGGATGGGTCTCCCGTTCACCAGATCGGAATCCGTGCAGCCACAGGGCCAGATGCGGTCCGGCCCGGTCCCAGAGACGGTCCTAGAGCCACGGGCAGCATACGCCACAGGCACGGCGCTCCTGGCCGACTTCTGGGGACTTGCTCTGCCTGTGGGGAGGCTCATGGCATGTGGGTCCTTGTTGCAGATTGAAGAAGCAAGGAAAGCTGTGGCAGTGGACAAGTTAGTGGTCGGGGATGAGATCGTGGGCATCAGCGACATTAGTGTCTCAGGGTTTGGACAAGAGGCGATTTGCCGGGCGAAGGGCTCTCATAAAACCCTGAAGCTAATGGTGAAAAGGTAAGACCCACACTTCATGCCGTGTTTACACAACAGAAGTGGGTAAAAAACCAAAGGGTGAAGCCACGTCTGCTGATCTCTATCACTGCAAGCAAATCCCACTCTTGACCTAAGTTGTGTGTTTGTGTGAGTGTGTGTGTGTGTGTGTGTGCGCGTACGTGTGTGTGCGTGTCTGGGTTCATGTGCGTGCACGTCCGTAAACGTAAAACTCCATTTCTTGGCCGGGGATGATCCAGCATCGAAAACTAAAAGATACCTTCTTCTATCACTGTGAGTTGTTTATTTGTTATGTTAAGTGAATTTGAATGCTCCTTTTTTTTTAATTAAACTCAAATTAGTTAACATACACTGTAGTCTTGTCTTCAAGAATAGAACCCAGGGATTCATCACTTACGTACAACACCCAGTGCTCCCCAACAAGGGTCCTCCTTAGCGTGCATCACCCATTTCCCCTCCTCCCCATCCATCCTCAGTTTGTTCTCTGTATTTAAGAGCCTCTTATGGTTTCCCTCCCTTTCTATTTTTATCTTATTTTTCCTTCTTTTCCCCTGTGTCCGTCTGTTGTGATTTTTAAATTCCACTCAGGAGCGCTATCCTATGACATTTGTCATTCTCTGATGGACGTATTTTGCTTAGCATAATACTTTCTAGTTCCGTCCACACTGCTGCAAATGGCAAGATTTTCTTCTTTTTCTTCACTGAGGAATGTTCCATTGTATACGTACACCACATCATTGTTATCCATCCATCAGTTGATGGACATTTGGGCTCCTTCCATACTTTGGCTATGGATGATATTACTCCTATAAACATTGGGGTGCATGTGGCCCTTTGAAACTGTACCCCAGTATCCTTTAGATAAATACGTAGTAGTGCAATTGCTGGGTGGTAGGGAACTTTTATTTTGTTCTAAAACTGTATATGTTTTTATTTATTTCAGAGAGAGTGACAGCGAAGCCCATACAGCTGCGCTCATGGGACTGCACCTCGTTCATGTGATCCCTGCCCCACGTGACCGGGAAGCCCATACAGCTGCGCTCATGGGACTACCCGTTGTTCATGTGAAGACCGGCCCACCTGACCTCACAGGCCGTCACTGCTGCGCTCATGTGACTGCCACCCCTTCACGTGACCCCCGGCGTACGTGACAGCTAGGCCCCTACTGCTGCGCTCATGTGACTGCCGCGTTCCTGAGACGCCGGGTCCACGTGACCGAGAAGCCCATACTGCTGCGCACATGTGACTGCCCCGCTTCCATGTGAGGCCGGGCCTACGTGAAAGCTACGCCCATCACTCCTGTGCTCATGTGACCTCAGTGGTCACTTGAGGCCCGGCCCACGTGACCGCGCACCCATACTGCTGCGCTCATGTGACTGCCCCGCGATCATGTGACACCTGCCCCATGTGACCGCGATGGCCATCATTGTGGCGCTCATGTGACTGCCCCGCGTTCATGTGATGACCGGCCCACCTGACGGCACTGGCCATCATTACTATGCTCATGTGACTGCGCCGCTTTCATGGGACGCCTGGCCCACGTGACCGCCACTCCCATCACTGCTGCGCTCCTTTGAATTCCGCGGTCACGCCGGGACCTCGTGATCGCGAAACGCATACTGCTGCCTCATGTGACCGCCCCGCGTTCCTGGGACCCCCCGGCCCAGCTGATAGCGAAGCCCATAGTGCTGCGCTCATGTGACTGCCGCGTCCATGTGGCGACCGGCCCACCTGACCCTACAGGCCATCCCTGCTGTGCTCATGTGACTGCCCTGCTTTCATGGCACTCCCGTCCCACGAGACCGCGCAGGCCATCATCGTGGCGGTCATGTGACTGTCACGTTCATGTGATGCCCGGCGCACGTGACCGCGAGGCCCATACTGCTGCGCTCATGTGACTTCCGTGGTCATGTGAAACCCGGCCCACGTATTAGCAAAGACCGTACTGCTGCATTCCTATGACTGCCTCACGTTCATGTGTCGACAAGCCCACCTGACCGACCGGCCATCACTGCTGCACTCATGTGACTGCCCCGCGTTCACGTGACCCATGGCCCATGTGACCGCGAGGCCCATACTGCTGCGCTCATGTGATGGCCCCTCAATGTGACACCCGGCCACGTGACCGCAACGGCCCTCACTGCTGCACTCATGTGAATTCCGCGGTCACGTGACGCCCGGCCCAGTTGATCGCCAAACCCATACTGCTGCGCTAATGTGAGTGCCCCGCTTTCCTGGGACGCCTGGCCCACATGAACTCTACGCCCACCACTGCTGCGCTCATGTGACGGCCCCGCGTTCATGTGATTCGTGATCCCCGCTCCACGTGACCGGGAAACCCATACAGCAGCGGACATGTGACTGGCCCGTGTTCATGTGATGACCAGCCCACCTGACAGCACAGGTCATCACTACTGTGCTCATGTGACTGTCCCGCCTTCACGTGACCCCAGGCCCATGTGACCGCGAGGCCCATACCACTGCGCTCGTGTGACTGCCGCGTTCAAGTGACACCCCATGCACGTGACCGTTAATTCCATACTGCTGCGCTCATGTGACTGCGCCGCTTTCATGGGACGCCTGNTGCGGTGTGTTTGTTTTGTTTTTTTTTAAATTTTTTAATGTTTTATTTATTTCTAGGAGAGTGAGAGAGACAGTGTGAACAGGGGAGGGTCAGAGAGAGAGGGAGTGACAGACTCTGAAACAGGCTCCAGGCTCTGAGCTGGCAGTCAGCACAGAGCCCGACGCGGGGCTCGAACCCACGAACCGCGAGATCATGACCCGAGCGAAAGTCGGACGCTTAACCGACTAAGCCACCCAGGCGCCCCATGCGCCGCTTTCATGGGATGCCTGGCCCACGAGACCGCTACTCCCATCACTGCTGCGCTCCTTTGAATTCCACGGTCACGCCCAGACCTCGTGATTGTGAAACGCATACTGCTGCGCCCATGTGACTGGCGTGTTCACTTGGCGCCCGGCCCACGTGACCGCTCATGTGACTGCCGCGTTCATGTGACACCCGGCCCACGTGATCGCAAAACCCATACTGCTGCGCTCACGTGACTGCCCCGATTTCATGGGACGCCTAGCCCACGTGAACGCTACCCCCATCACTGTTGTGCTCATGTGACTCCCGCGGTCACGTGGGCCGGGATTCCTTGTTTCTGTTGACAGCTCTGGCTGTTCACCTTGTCCTCCTCTCTGTCAGACTTTTCCCTGGACACTCTGTGGGCCGCCTCCCCCTCGTCACCCAGTCGTGTCTTCCCTTTGTATATCTCATCGGCCTGGCTCTGGCCACCACCTGCCTTGGTCCCTTGTGCCGACCACATCTGCCTTTCTTTGTTACAGGGTCTCGTGACCAGCTCTTCTCTTATGGAGGCCACAAGGAGTGTGTTCGAATCATCAGAGCCGCCCTGGTGCTCCTAATGACACCGGAGCCCGTGACGTGGGGAGGGGTTTCTTTCGTTCGTGTTTGGGGGGCACTGTTTGATCTTCGCTGTCGCCTTTTGATCTTGGTTGTCAACCATGAGGGGAAAACAAGAGTTTTTTCTTTCACAATTGACATTTTGTTGATTCGTACACAGATGTTTCATTTTGTGCAGTTGTTTTTTTTAAATAAAGTTGACTTAATTATTTTGAGGGAGAGAGAGTGCCCGCACAGGGGAGGGAGAGAGAATCCCAAGCAGGCTCCACACTGTCAGCACACAGCCAGACACGGGGCTCGAAATCATGAGCAGCAAGATCATGACCTGAGCTGAAATCAAGAGTCAGACACTTAACCAACTGAGCCCCTCAGACGCCCCTCATTTTTGCAGTTTTTAACACAGATACCAAAGACCTGAAACGATGCGGTCTGTGATCTTATCTCAATTGTTATTTTGGTCACTTTCCAGCTTGAAATGAGGAGGCAGGGTGTCCTTAAGAAGCTGTCAAATACCAGTATCTGTGTGTTGATAATGTTTTCAATCACACCAGTCCGAAGCATGGCGTGTTCAGTCGTTCAGGTTTCCTAGGCACACCCACACAGTCTTTAGGGAAACTGGGCCAGTGTGCTCAGGAGCTGAGAGAGACAAGATCAAGGAACGGTTTTCTTCAGGAAATGTAGGGGGTAGAGGTAACTGTCGATGTTTGAGACCCATTCAATACACGACCATGCCTCCAAATTGCCATGCTTTGTACTGCCGCCTGTGAAAACTGCTCCCCTCCTGTGGGATGTCAAGGTGACACCCCGCCCCCCCAGAGCCTGTGAGATTCCATAGACATACTCTTTTCGGGTGGTACCTAAAAATATAAATATGAAAAATATAAATATAAAGGTACCAGAAATAGAAATATTCCCAGAGCTGGTAAAAAGCTTACATTTCCGAATCGCAGTGAAAACCCCATCTGGGTTCTATAAGGACACGGGCTCGCCAGGAACGTGGCAGGGACCTTTGACCGGGCATCCTTCACCTCTGCCTCTCGAGAGGCCAGACTCTCCTGGGGCTTTTGTTCCTCTGTTTCCTCAGGTAGATCTGTAGTTGCTTGGTCAGTCCCTTCTGCCTCTTTTCCCATGTGTTTGCACTTATTGTTTGAAGAGGGTTTGCTTCATTTCCACATTTGCTGGTGCAGGTTTTAGCACCTTGCAACTTGCGTTTCTCCCCTGGGGCTCCCTCCCCACCCTCCACCCGGGATGACCCTTCTGTCGGGCACCTTGGCTGTGGAGAGGGTGCCAGTCCGTGCTGAGATGCCAGAGAGAAAGAGCCTTCTAGAAGCTGGGCTGCCCAGCTGGTGTGGCTTCTCCCGCCTTGGGGGGGGGGNACTCAGATTATTTCACCACTTGATACTTCCCCTAGATGAGTCAGGTTTCCTCTCTGAAACTTTCGGGCTCCAGGAGAATGAATAACATCATTAAATGAAGCAGCCAGATGCTGTAACTTATGAGTTCTAGTAGTTTCTTTCGTGTTGTCTTTAGGTCTTTCTATATATAGTATCATATCGTCTGCAAAGTGTGAAAGTTTTATTTCTTCCTAAATACAAATGACTTATTTATTTTTGTTTGTCTGTATGCTGTGGCTAGGACTTCCGTTACTAAGTTGATAAGAGTAGAGTGGGAATCCTTGTCTTGTTCCTGATATTAGAGGAATATCTCCCAGTGTTTGTTTTTTGTTTTGTTTTGTTTTGTTTTGTTTTTGTAAACATTGAGTATAAAGTGAGCTGTGGGATGAAGAGCAGCCTGTGAGAAGTGGTAGGGGAGTAACAGATCATTTCTGTATCTTGACTGCAATGATGTGTATATAACTCTATACATGGGATAAAATGTCAGAGAGTTCTATGTAAAATCTACAAAAGATAACTCTCTGTAAAAACAGGTGCATCTTACTATGGTGTGCAGGATAGTTTATTGTAGTGTTCCAATCAATTTCCTCTGGTAATACACTACAATGAAGTTGAAGGAAGCGGGCTGGCAGGTACATGGGACCACTCTGGAGTCTTGGTGCCACTCCTTGTGAATTTATATTTCTATCAGAACTAAGAGAGTTTTTAGGGGCGTCTGGGTGGCTCAGTTGGTCAAGAGTCCAGCTCTTGATTTCGGCTCAGGTCATGATGTCACGGTCTGTGGGTTTGAGCCCCAAGGCAGGGAGACTGCTTGGGATTCTCTCCCTCTCTCTCTCCCTATCTCTCTGCCCCTCCCCCACTCTCTTTCTCTCAAAAAGTAAAAAAGAAACTTCAAAAAATACTTCGTTCTTAAGAAGCTCAGCGTGTCTCAAACAATAGAAACAACGACAACCAATTCCTGCCCAGACACATTAAAGCCAAACCACCGATCATCAAAGATAAAGGAAATAATTACCGAAAATATGTGACATTTTATTTTGAATACCTAAGTTCGGTGCTTTTACCTGTGTCTTCCTCTCCTCAAAATTGCGATTNTTGGATTACTTTAGGTATTATGATATCCATTTTTTCTTAAATAGTTTCTTGTCAGTTGTTTTCCATAGAACCCCCAGTACTCATCCCCACAAATTCCTTCCTCCATGCCCATCATCCCCCTTCCCCTCTCCCTCGCCATCCCTCAGTTTGTTGTCAGCATTCAAGAGTCTCTCATGGTTT
>NW_027527152.1:0-2252 GCF_008692635.1 Crocuta crocuta
AAAAAAAATAAAATTATTGGTTTATTAATTCTAACATCTCTGCCACATATGATTTTGATCTTTGTTCGGCCTATTCGCAATTTTTTTTACATTGTAGAGTGTTTTTTATTAATGGGGAGAGATTTTGCCCCAGTTAAAATAAATGGTGTATGAAGCCCATTAGTTATTTGATAAAATATTTGGGAGAGGAGACAGCATTTGATAGTCTTATGATTTGTCTTTAACTTGTAATAATCATGTGTTTCTCAACTGTAAAATTCACAAGTATTTCAAATATTCTATCTTCATGGAGGGAAGTATTTGTACTTAAGGTGGAGTTGGGTGTTTTTCTTCTCTTGTGTGGAAGGCTGCTTGGTGTTTGGTTATTTCTATTTCCACAAGACATTTAGGTTGTGAGATAAACCTATGTTAGGGCAGGTTAGTATGTTAGGCTCTGGTTAACAGTTTCTCCTAAGGGCACAAATTAGTAAAACTGAGAATGTTCTGGAGTTTTTTATTTTTATTTTTCTTCTTATTTTCCTTCTCCCTGCTGAAAGGTTTAGTAATTTTTCCCCTAGTATTTTACTGTGGAAACATGACCTCTGAAGACATAGGGACCCTTTATTTCTGGATTTTCCTGGAGTTTTTAACTTTCAGAGTTGTCTACAATAAGACTACAAGAGCAATGAGTCAATCATAGTTCAGGTTGTCTTATTTCAACACTGGTTCATGCTGTGATGTCTGCTCTAATGAGTCATTGGTATGTAAGCTATGAAGTTCTATATTCACCTGACGATATCTTTAATCTTAAGGTCCATGGTGTCTCCTATATTCTTGTTTATATCATGGGCATAAACAGAGTTCTAGATATTTCAATCTGTTTACATTTTTACTTGGTAAAATTACCAGTGATTCCCAGATTTTTTTTTACTGATAAATTATAATTTTATTGGAAACGAATATGCCAGGAATATTGTTGCCTTTGGTGATGCTATTTTCCTATGTGTTAAAATCTCTTATTAAATATTATGAACAAAACCAGTATGATATTCTTTTACTTAATTTCCATTTGAAAATTCAGCAAACATTAAAGAATGGGACAGAACAAACCTACACAACAAAAAATTTTCTGTCTTATTGGATATTCATATAACTGAAAAAATGATCTTCACATTGTTCTCACCAAAGAATCTACTCACTCAGTCATCCATATTAATCCAGTCTTTGCATGGCTTAAGGTAGGTAAAACGTTTGTTCTCTACAAGGAGTGTTTTCCTACTGTACCAGCCTGAGCCATCTAGAATTATAAGAAAATACATATCCTCTTCAGGGAAAAAGTCGACTCAAGACCCACTTTTATAATGTTCTATTTTCAATGATTGCATAGAATCATGGTTATGATATTGAGTTTGTAATGTACATATGGTCTGTGCATTAACACAGGAAATTGACAAATAGTACAAATTATAGCATTACTGTTAGTATTTTAGATGATTAATCTTTAAACATTTACTAGAATAACAAGGCTTAAGGGTAACACTAAAATTCAATTCAACAACTTTTGGACATTTTTACCCAAATCCTTTAAATGTTGCAAATCTTTTTTTTCAATTATTCATTATATTTTTTATTATAGTGTATTGTCAAGTTGATTTCCATATTGCACCCAGTGCTCATCCCAACAAGTGCCCCCCTCCATGCCCATCACCCATCTTCCACTCTCTTCCACCCCCCATCAGCCCTCAGTTTGTACTCAGTATTTAAGAGCCTCTTACTCTTTGTCCCCAGATTACTTATAGGATGAGACAGAAACAAGAAATCTGAATATTTGATAATTTCTACCAAGAGAATTATGAAATATTTTGTGCACTGAATTTTTAATAATCTGGACTATGAAAACCTAAAGTTTATTTTTGCTAAGATGAAAATATAAACTTTCTTTTGAGCATAAGAACAGAGTAACCCTGGTGTACCCAGGCAATTGGGAATACTTATTCTTTACAGCATGAAACACATGTGTGTAACAAATAAGGAAGATATTTTATTAGGTTTGTGGTTATGGTTGTACTAATCTAAATTTGTATAGGAAATAAAGACATTTTGGTTCATGACTCAGAACTACTCACAATATATATGGAGATTCAATTTGAAAATTTAGAAAAATTTGAATATAGGATAAAATGGAACCTGTTGATGTGATATCAGGGCAGAATTATCCTTAGGGAACCACAACAACTATGGGTGAATACCAGATGATAGACATAGTGAAATAG
>NW_027527152.1:2481-5809 GCF_008692635.1 Crocuta crocuta
GGGTCATGATCTCCCAGTTCGTGGGTTCGAGCCCCCACATCAGGCTCTGTGCTGATAGCTCAGAGCCTGCAGCCTGATTCGAATTCTGTATCTCCCGCTCTCTCTGACCTTCCCCTGCTCTCTCTCTCTCTCAGAAATAAATAAAAAACATTAATTTTTTTTAATTTAAAAAAATAAAAAAAAAAGATAAATGTAAGAAATTACACCATAAAATTTTTGGAAGGAATAAGTGGTTAACTTCTAGACACAGTATATATGGTTATATGTATTTTTTTAAATCTTACACTAAAGGAAAAAAGAACAAATGTTTGAGATAGTCAAGTGGGACTATCTCAAACTAAAAATTTGCACAAAAAAGAGAACCATCAACAAATTAAAAGACAAACTACTGAATACAGCAAAATATAGCTGCAAATCATATGTATGAATAAGGGCTGGTATACAAAATACATAAAGAAAACATATAATTCAATAGTAAAAATAATAAGTACAAAATTTGCAGAGTTGTTAATAGAGATCATTTTCCAAAGAATATTCTAATGGACAAAAATTCAAAGGAAAAAATTCAATGGCATAACTCATCAGAGATTGCAAATACAAACCACAATGAGATATTACCTTACATATTTAGAACAGCTTTTATCAAAAAGACAGGGAATAAGTATTGGTGAGGATGTAGGAAAATGGGTATCTCTTCACTGTTAGTGGGAATGTAAATAGGTGCATCCGTTATGGAGAAAAATTTGGAGGTTCCTTATGAAATTAAAAATGGAACTACCATATCATCCAGAAATTCCACTATTGGATATGTATACAAATAAAACCAAAACACTTATTGGAAAAGATATGATATTCTCTATTTTAATTGCAGCATTATTCACAATACCTAAGAAACTAAGATACGGAAACAACCTAAGTATCTATTGATGTATGTATATGTATTGATTTCAAATAGCAATGTTATAGAATTTATCGTCCTATTTTACCTTTGGGGAGATAGGCTAAATATATTAGAACTATTATAATGATTAATACCGTTAAGTTGGACTGTTTCCAATGTCACTTCAATGTATTAATAAAGTTTTAGTACCCACAAATTAAGGGAAAATATATGTCATTTACATTTATTGAAAAATTACCACAAAAGTAGAGTAATTGGGAATATAAAATTATTTTGTCAAATCTCAATTTTCTTAATTTTCTAAATTAATATAATCTTTGTCATCAATCTTGGCATTGCTTCTCATGAGGGTAAAGCTGAAAGTTATGTATTTCTAAAGCAGCAAGATGAATGAGAACTTTGTCTACACTTATACAGGGCAGGTCCTTTGACTCCCTCTTCTCAGGGCTCCCATCACCTCCTTGTTTCTCAGGCTGTAAATGATAGGGTTGAGCATTGGAGTCAGGATGGTGTAGAAGACAGCCAGAACCTTGTCCTCTATTGGAGATCTTAGCGATCTTGGGCGTAGATAGGTGTAAGCAAAAGGTACATAGTATAAAATGACCACAGTGAGGTGGGTGCTGCAGGTCGAATAGGCCTTCTTCCTCCCTTCTGTTGAGTGCATGCGGCAGATGGCAAGGAGGACTCGGCCATAGGAATATGCAATGCCAATGAAAGGAAACACAAGGAAGAGGGTTGTGCTGACAAACACTGTGTACTCATAGACCCAGGTGTCCATGCAGGCCAGAGTCAACATGGTCGGGATATCACAGAAGAAATGGTTGATGGTTCTGGATCGACAATAAGGGATATGGAGGGCATACACAGTGTGGGCACAGGAGTTGATTGAGCCCATTATCCAAGACCCTGTTATCATCAACACACATACTTTTTTGCTCATACGAATGGCATAGTGAAGAGGAAAGCAAATAGCCACATAACGATCATAAGCCATACATATCAAAAGCAATGCTTCTGCACCTGCTAAACCATAAAGAAGAAACTCTGAACACCACACCCAGTGAAGGAGATAGACTTGTTTCCAAACACAAAATCGGAAGCCATCTTGGGGACAATGGTGGAGATGTAGCTCAAGTCCATGAGGGAGAGCTGGCTAAGTAGAAAGTACATGGGTGTGTGGAGGTGGGTGTCCAGGAGTATGAGGATGATCATGGACATGTTGCCAAAAAGAGCCATTAAGAAAATGAGAGCAATGAAAATAAAGAAGAACAGGCCAATTCTTGATGATGGGAACAATCCCACTAAGAAGAAATCAGTAGATGTTTCGTTATTATTTTCCATAGGACGTTAATGTAGCTTTCCCTAAAGAGAAACACATATTGAGTATAGAAATTAAGCTCTTGTTAATTCATTGTTTTTGTTCCAAACTGTGACTTATTAATGAATCATAATAACTCTGAACAACTTAACACATATTTTAATAAAACCATCCTTCGAGTGTTGGCCTCATAGATAATATCTTTATAGGAAATGCATATGTCTACAAATATTTAATAGAACTCTGTAAATCTTTACAAATAATATATTTCTGTAATGTTTTTATTGAAATGTATATTTTATTTTTCTACATAAATTTAGATATTATCAATATCAGAACTTATACATTCTATGTATACATTGAAGTCAATGTAAATGCAATACTTACAGATTTACATTTGAATACATTTCATGACCCTTTGACAATGATTTTTAATTTATTTTAAGCCCTAATATTTATAAAAATAAGGTTACCTATCAGTTCATGCTAACAAATTATACTCTTTTTTTTAGTTTTCCTCAATTTGATTTCCAAATAAGCTTTTTAGATCCTAAACATCATTATCCCCCTTTTTCTCCAGAAATCTACAATTAATAATTATTGCCAGATATATATATATACATATATATATTAAACATATTTTTCTTCCTCACTCTATAATCAATTGCTCTAGTTTAAGGGAACCCCTTTCATGCGAACTTATTCTCCAAATTTATTGTAGTTTACATGACTCTGCTCAAGCTTTCTGAAAAGATATGTATTCTGTTTATCTGCTTCTCAATAGTTATTTAACATTATGTATTGCTTTATTGCACCTTTCCTTACCTTTTTTCCTCTTGTTTTTCTTATTTAAAATTCGTTCCATTTGTAGATAAGTGTTAGAGTTTATCCCATAAGTGAATTCACCTCTTTGACATATAACTCAGCTAACATAATAATAAGAAAAAATAGCATAAATTTAAAGAAAGCAAAATCAAGAGCAGAAGAAGGAATCGGAGATGAAAAAGTTAAGAACTTTTGGAGAGAGGAAACTTTCAGAAGCATACACTTAAAAAGAGAAGGCGAAATGTCATTTTGAGAGTATACTAAGTGGAAATGAGTGGTGAGAA
>NW_027527153.1:0-536 GCF_008692635.1 Crocuta crocuta
TCTAATTTCTTGAAATAGGCCTGGAGTGCAAGGTACTTTCCTCTTTCGCCACATCCCATAGGGTTTGGATTGTTGTACTCTCATTTTCATTTGTTTCCATATATTTTTTAATTTCTCCTCTAATTGCCTGGTTGGCCCATTCATTCTTTAGTAGGGTGTTCTTTAGCCTCCATGTTTTTGGGGGTTTTCCAGACTTCTTCCTGTGACTGATTTTGAGTTTCATAGCATTGTGATCTGAAAGTGCGCATGGTAAGATCTCAAATTTATTGAGGGCTGCTTTATGTCCTAGTATGTGAAATATCTTGGAAAATGTGCCATGTGCACTTGAGAAGAATGTGAATTCCATAGCTTCAGGATGTAGAGTTCTAAATATATCTGTCAAATCCATCTGGTCCAATGTGTCATTTAAGTCCATTGTTTCTTTAGTTATTTTCTGTCTAGTTGATCTGTCCATTGCTGTAAGTGGAGTATTAAAGTCCCGTGCTATTAGAAAGTTCTTATCAACAAGACTGTTTCTGTTTGTGATTGTTTTATGT
>NW_027527153.1:883-1192 GCF_008692635.1 Crocuta crocuta
TTATTATTGAAATATATGGGTTTAGAGTCATTGTATCTTTTGTGGGATTCATGCTTGTGGTGTGTCTCTAGCATCTTGCATTCCTTGCAACATTTCTCTCAGAGAGTCCCCCTCAGGATTTCTTGTAGAACTGGTTTAGTGGTGACAAATTCTTTCAATTTTTGTTTATTTGGAACGACTTTTATCTCTCCCTCTATTCTGAATGACAGGCTTGCTGGATAGAGAATTCTTGGCTACATATTTTTTCTCTTTATCACATTGAAGTATTCCTGCCATTCCTTTCTGGCCTGCCAAGTTTCAGTAGATAGG
>NW_027527154.1:0-313 GCF_008692635.1 Crocuta crocuta
CTCCCTAGCTGCTTTCAAAATTCTCTCTTTGGCCTTGTATTTTGCTATATTTACTATGATATGCCATCCCGAAGATCGATTCAAATTACGTCTAAGGGGAGTCCTCTGAGCCTCTTGTATTTCAACGTTTACTTCCTTCCCCAGGTTGGGGAAGTTGTCTGGTATAATTCGTTCCAGGACTCCTTCAGCACCTTTCCTTCTCTCTTCCTCTTCTGGAATTCTTATGATACGGATATTGTTGCGTTTGAGCATATCGCTGAGCTCTCGAACTCTTCTTTCATGTTCCTGGATCATTTTGTCTCTTTTTTCCTCA
>NW_027527154.1:968-14851 GCF_008692635.1 Crocuta crocuta
TGGAAACAGAATGAACAAGCAGAAGGGATAAGAAGCTTTTTTCAAAGAACTAAAGGGTGGAATATAGTTGGATAGGTGAGAGAAGGATGTTGGTGTTATCTAGAGAAACTATATAGTCTAATTACTCCTGAGAGACAGAGATGAAAAGTTTGGTAGGTGTAGAATTTACATCTACAGAATGGACTAAATGTGACTGTTTAAGCAAACTGGTGACCAGAGTTAGTCAGGTCAGTGTTCTGGGGGAAAAAAAAAAAGAAAAAAAGGGGGGGCAGCTCTCAAGCAGGGATGAGCGTGGTGTGATCCTATGCATCAGGTGGGAGTTCTGCCTTGGCGGTTGTGGGGAGAAGAGTGTCGGCACTCCAGTCCCTTCTTGAACCAAGCGCTGCACCTCGCTTCTTTGGGTGTGTAAACTCCCAGGGCCGGCTTGCAGCCAAAGTGGGTCGTGCTCTTTAATCCAGGCCAGGCCTAGTTTCCAAATCACAATCTGCGCGCCCTACCGAAATTGCTGTAGACACACCCTCCCAGGCGATCGCCTCAGGGCAATTGAAGACTCTTGCCTAGCCCTGGGGTGGAGCCAGAATCGATGCTCCCTTCTCCTCCTGGTTGGGTTGGCGAGCATGGGCGGGGGTTTGCCTAGGGGCGCGCGGTGCCCGCTGGAGAAAGGGAAACTAGGTCCCTCTGTGTCTCGTCCCCCGAAACCCGAACTCGCGGGCTCCCAGTTTTTAAGCTCTTCGCCTTCCCTCTAAAGTTCCAGCCAGCCAGCAGCACGGAAGCCCGGTAGGCGCGCGCGGCTCCTCCAGGAGACTGGCCAGCCAGGAGCACAATGTCGGGGAGGTGCGCAGCTCCTCTAAGGGTCTAGACAGCCAGGAGCACAAAGAAGTGGTCAGCGCGAAGTCCTTCTGGGACGAGTTGGCGCGCGGGGACCTGGCACGCAGGGATTTGGCCTGCACGGTCCTTCTGTGCCCCGAGCGGAGGTTTTTCTATTTCCCAGCGACAGGGACTGTGTTTTGAGCGGTTTCAGATTCTCTCTTTTTCTCCTCTCACTCCCCACAGAGGGGGATCGCCCCCGTCCCTGGAGTCTCCGATCCCGGTCGGATTTTATCTTCCCCAGTTCGCACTCACGTTAGAAGGCTTTCTCAGTGGATTCTGCGTCCTTTTTCTCCCAATCTCTTGGGTTCTGTAAGGCTTCCTATGGCTTCAGATCTTTTCCGTGTGAGATATGGGGGCGAGTGCAATGTACGGAGCTACCTACTTCTCCGCCATCTTGCCCCCTCCCCTGCTCATCATATTCTCTTAATATTGTTTGTATTTCTGCAGTGTTGGTTGTGATCTCTCTTCTTTCATTCGTGTTTATATTATGTGGATCCTTTCCTTTTTGTTTTTGATCAATCTGGCTAAGGGATTATTAATTTTGTTATTTCTTTCAGTGAACCAGCTCCTGGTTTCATTGATCTGTCCTACTGTTTTTTTTCTTTTTCATTTCAACATCACTGATTTATGCTCTAATCTTTATTATTTCCTTTCTTCTGCTATTTTTGGGCTTTATTTGCCTCTTTTTTTTTCCGGCTCTTTTAGGTGTAAGGTTAGGTTGTGTGTTTGAGACCTTTCTTCCTTCTTTAGGTAGGCCTGGATTGCTATAGACCTCTCTCTTATTTATTTTTATTTATTTTTTCTAAATTTTTTTCTTTCATAGTTTATTGTCAAGTTGGTTTCCATATANCATAGCATTGTAGTCTGAAAATATGCAAGGTATGATCCGATGTATTTGTACTCATTGAGTGCTGATTTGTGTCCCTAGTATGTGATCTATTCTGAAGAATGTTCCATGTGCACTGGAGAAGAATATGTCTTCCACTTTAGGATGAAATGTTCTGAATATATCTGTTGAGTCCAGAATATATCTGTTAAGTCCATGCAGTTTAGTGTGTCATTCAGAAAATCAACAAGGAAACAATGACTTTGAATGACACACTGGACCAGGTGGACTTAACAGATATATTCAGAATATTGCATCCTAAACAGTACACATTTTTTTCAAGTGCACATGTGACATTCTCCAGAATAAATTACATACTACATCACAATCACACTTCAATAAGTATGAAAATATTGATCATACCATACATATTTTCTGACCACAACACTATGAATGTTGAAGTCAATCACAAGAAACAATCTGGAAAGACCACAAATACATTGAGGTTAAAGAACATCCTACTAAAGAATAAATGGGTCAACCAGTAATTTAAAAAGAAATCAGAAAATACATGGAAACAATTGAAAATGAGAGCATGATATTCCAAAACATCTGGGACGAAGCAAAAGCAGTCCTAAGAGGGGCTGCTTCATGAAGCAAGAAAAACATCAAATAACAAACCTATACTTATACCTAAAGGCACTAGAAGAAGAACAACATATGAAGCCTAAAGTCAGCAGAAGGAGGGAAATAATAACAATTAGAGCAGAAATAAATAATATAGAAAACAATAGAGCAGATCAATGAAACCATGAACTGGTTATTTGAAAAAGTTAATAAAATTGATAAGACCTAACCAGACATATCAAAAATAAAAGAGAAAGGACCCAAATAAATAAAATTACATATGAGAGAGAAGAAATAACAATTAACACCACAGAAATACAAATAATTCTAAGAGAATATTGTGGGAAATTCTATGCTAGCATGTTGGACAATTCGGAATAAATGGATTAATTCCTCGAAACGTATAAACAATGAAAACTAAAATGGGGAGAAGTAGAAAACTTGAATAGACCCATAAGCAGCAAAGAAATTGAGTCAGTAATAAAAAATCTCCCAGCAAACAAAAGTCCAGGGCCAGATGGTTTCACAGAAGAATTTTACCAAACACGTAAAGAGTTAGTAGGTATGCATCAATATTCACAAATCAATCAACGTGATACACCACATTAATAAAAGAAAGGATAAAGACACCTGGGTGGCTCAGTCAGTTGAATCGACTCAGTCTGATTCTAGATTTAGGCTCCGGTCATGCTCTCACATTTCTTGGGATCAAGCCCCACTTAGACTCCATGCTAATGGCGTGGAGCCTGCTTTGGATTCTCTCTCTCTCTCTGTCTTTATCTGCTCCTCCGTTGCTCACTCTCACTCAAAATAAATAAAATAAACTTTAATTAATAAAAGAAATATTAAGAACCACACAATTCTCTCAATAGAGTCAGAAAAAGCATTTTGCAAAGTATAACATCCATTCTTGAGAAATCCCCCAAGAAGCACACACAGAGGAAATATAACTCAACATAAAAAAATGCCATATATGAAAACCCCACAGCTAATATCCTCAATGGGGAAAAACTCAGAACTTTCTCCGAAGGTTGGGAACAAGACAGGGATATCCATTACACCACTGTTACTTATTATATTACTGGAAATCCTAGCCTTAGCAATCATACAACAAAAAGAAATAAAAGGCATCCAAATCAACATGGAAGAAGTCAAACTTTCACTATTAACAGACAGCATGATACCTTATGTAGAAAACCAAAGATTCCACCAAACAATTTCTAGAACTGATAGGTAAATTCAGTAAAGTCATAGGATACAAAATCAATGTACAGAAATTAGTTGCATTTCTATACACCAATAATTAAGCAAAAGAAAAAGGTATCAAGGAATTGATCCCACTTACAATTATACCAAAAACCATAAGATACCTAAGAATAAACCTAAGAGGTTAAAGATCTATACTCTGAAAACTATAAAACATTTATGAAAGAAATTGAAGATGACACAAAGAAACGTTAAAGCATTCTATGTCCGTAGTTTGGAAGAACAATTATTGGGAGGAGTTAAGATGGCAGAGAAGGAAGTGGACCGTTGGCTTTCCTTACCCCAAAAACACAGCTCTATTGAAGTCAGGTCACTTGGAAACCAAGGAAATCAATCTGTGAACTGGCAGAAGGATCTCCATTTTTGGAGGCAGACAGTGTGACAGGTGCAAGGTGCATGTACGTGAATTGGGGAAGAGAAAAATGGTGGTGCCACAGAAAGGGGGGAACTTTTCTGTGGAGAGACAAAAGGGAGATAGAGGTTGAGAGTTTGGCATTAGGTTTACACAAGAGGAAAACGTGATCCTCTCTGGATCACGGAATGGGGAGCTAGATGTACTGAGTGTCACAGTTGTTTGTTTGTTTGTTGCAACTAACATTTGGAGTTTAAACTCTGAGGTTTTGGAAGTGTGTGATTTTCTTCAGAGTGGAGCTGTGGTTTCTGCTCCTGGAGAGAAGGAGGGAGCTGGGTCCAGAATACATAGCATGGTGTAGGGATCTCTAGGGTCCACTGGGAGAGAACATTCCCCTTCAAGGAATACTTTGAGAAGAGGGTATATTGCCTCTCCAGGGACAAAAGAACCTGTAGACACTAGCAAAAGGCCTTTCACTGGCAGGAAACAGAAGTGCACTCACAGTGCATATAACTTTTGTGCTGCTGTTAGCAGTGCTACACCATAGATTCTGTGCACTGTACAGGTGTTGGACTCTGTTTCTGGGACAAAAAACATCATACACAATATGGAGAGTATCTGCTTCTCTTTTTTTTTAATTTTTAAATGCTTTATTTATTTCTGAGAGAGGGACAGCGTGAGCACGGGAGGGCCAGAGAGAGAGAGGGAGACACAGAATCTGAGCAGGCTCCAGGCTCTGAGCTAGCTGTCAGCACAGAGCCTGATACGGGGCTTGAACCCACGAACTGTGAGATCATGACCTAAGCCGAAGCTGGATGCTTAACCGACTGAGCCATCCAGGCACTCCGGAGAGTATCTGCTTCTGAGGAGGAGGGTGGGTCTGATCAGTGCCAGGTCCTTTAAGGCTTTGAGTTTTGAATCCCAGCTGCCCTCCAAAGGAAAAACAAAGGAGAAATGTGGTTTAGAGCAAGCTGACTGCTCTTTCTGTTCTATAAGGGCTGCCTGAACAGCAGGGATGTGAGAAACCCTGTCCAGGGATGAGAGATTGTGGTGTCACCATTTTGCCCCCAACACCAACATGGTGGGATCTCATTTTTTATGTTTGTTTGTTTAATTTATTTTATGAATATAATTTATTGTCAAATTGGCTGACATACAACACCGAGTACTCATCCCAAAAAGTGCCCTCCAGAGAGAGAGAGAGAAAGGGAGCATGAACAGGGGAGGGAGGGAGGGAGAGAGAGAGAGAGAATGAATGAATGAGACAGCATTCAAAGTAGGCTCCAGACTCTGTGCTGTGCAAACAGATCCCGACACGGGTCTGAAACTCATGAACCATGAGATAATGACCTGAGCCAAAGTATGATGCTCAACTGACTAAGCAACTCAGGCGCCCCACGGTAGGATTTCGGAGAGCAACACAGCATCCCCTCTTGGAGGCAGGACCATTTGCACCAAATCCCATCCCCCCACCCCTGTGTCTGGCAACTGCTTGTTTACTCTGGCAGAACTGACTCTGGAGACCTCTTCTCTAAAAGACCAGCACAGGCAGCACGGCACATGCACCAGGTGTACGGAAAAACCAGTGCTTCAAAACAACACCTGCAGTTCTGGTGGAAATAAGACCAGGTCTACCTGCGGCTGCTGTTGCTTTTTCTTTCTTTCTTTCTTTCTTTCCTTTCTTTCTTTCTTTCTTTCTTTCTTTCTTTCTTTCTTTCTTTCTTTCTTTCTTTCTTTCTTTCTTCTCTTTCTTTCTTTCTTTCTTTCTTNCTTCTCCTCCTCCTCCTCCTCCTCCTCCTCCTCCTTTGGAATCAGGCTCATAGCTTCTTTTTTCTTTCCTTTTTCTGTCTTTTTTCTTTTCATCTTCTTTATTCCTCTCATTTTCTTTTCTTTTAAATATAGTTTACTGTCAAGTTGGTTTCCATATAACACCCAGTGCTCATCCCAACAAGTGCCCTCCTCCATGCCCATCACCCATTTTCCCCACTCCACCACCCCCTATCAGCCCTCAGTTTGTTCTCAGTGTTTAAGAGTCTCTTATGGTTTGCCTCCCTCCCTCTCCTTAACTATATTTTCCTCTTTCCCTCCCCTATAGTCCTCTGTTAAGTTTCTCTTGTCCCACATATGAGTGAAAACATGTGGTATCTGTCTTTCACTGCCTGACTTATTTCACTTAGCATAACACCCTCAAGTTCCATTCATGTTGCTACAAATGGCCAGATTTCATTCTCTCTCACTGCCATGTAGTATTCCATTGTAAAGATAAACCACATCTTCTTGATCCATTCGTCCAGTGATGGACATTTAGGCTGTTTCCATGATTTGACTATTGTTGAAAGTGCTGCTATGAACATTGGGGTACATGTGGCCTTATGCATCAGCACTCTTGCATCCCTTGGGTAAATTCCTAGCAGTGCTATTGCTGGGTCACAGGGGAGTTATATTGTTAATTTTATGAGGAACCTTGACACTGTTTTCCAGAGGGGCCGCACAAGTTTACATTCCCACCAACAGTGTAGAAAGGTGCCCGTTTCTCCACATCCTCGCCAGCATCTATAGTCTCCTGATTTGTTCATTTTAGCCACTCTGACTGGCATGCAGTGGTATCTCAGTGTGGATTTGATTTGTATTTCCCTGATGATGAGTGACGTTGAGCATTGTTTCATGTAGAAAACTTATGAAGGAAATTGAAGAAGACACAAAGAAATGGAAAAACATTCCATGCTCATGGATCGGAAGAATGAATATTATTAAAATGTCAATACTACCCAAAGCAATCTATACAATCAATGCAATCCTAATCAAAATTGCACCAGCATTCTTCTCAAAGCTAGAACAAACAATCTTATAATTTGTATAGAACCACAAAAGGCCCCGAATAGCCAAAGTAATATTGAAGAAGAAAACCAAAATGGGAGGTATCTCCATCCCAGACTTCAGCCTCTACTACAAAGCTGTCATCATCAAGACAATATGGTATTGGCACGAAAACAGACACATCGACCAAATGGAATAGAATAGACATTAATTAATCTTTGACAAAGCGGGAAAGAATATCCAATGGAAAAAAGACAGCCTCTTTAACAGTTGTTGCCGAAAGAAGTGGACAGCAACATGCAGAAGAATGAAACTAGACCACTTTCTTACACCATACACAAAAATAAACTCAAAATGGATGAAGGACCTGAATATGAGACAGAAAACCATCAAAACCTTAGTGGAGAAAGCAGGAAACAACCTCCCTGACCTCAGCTGCAGCAATTTCTTACTCAACATATCTCCAAAGGCAAGGGAATCAAGAGAAAGAATGAACTATTGGGACCTCATCAAGATAAAAAGCTTCTGCATGGCAAAGGAAACAATCAACGAAACTAATGGGCAACCAACGGAATGGGAAAAGATAGTTGCAAATTACATATTGGATTGTCATTTGGCTAGTATCCAAAATCTATAAGGAACTCACCAAACTCCACACCTGAAAAACAAATGATCCAGTGCAGAAATGGGCAGAAGACACGAACAGACACTCCTCCAAAGAGGACATCCAGATGGCCCTCTCTTTTTCTTTAAAATCAACCTCATAGTATTTTGATTCTTTGTTTTGGTTTTGTTGTTGTTTTGGTTTTTTTGGTTCACTTTCATTTTCTCTTTTTTTGGCAGGTACTTTTTTCTTTTATTCTAGTCACAAACCGTTCTACTTGTCCTCAGTATTTATTTATATAGATGCACTGAAAAGTATAGCTAAGAGGGAATAAAAGGTTATACTACTGTCTATGATAGCTCTAGTTAATGGATTTAGAATTAGAAGTTGTTGGACTTTCAGAGGAGAAATACTATCATTTAATGACTTCTGGTAAAGTCAGAGACAAATTTTAAACCACCTTTTGTAGTTGTATTACTCCCATTGTGGAAATTATACTTCACATGAGGAAGAAATCAATAATACCTCCTGGAAGTTTTCTAGAATAATCTGTGGCTGTTTTAATTTGGAGAATTCTGGTCAACATTTTAAAAGAAACATGATTTACTAGCGTGACAATAGTTTTAAATATCTGAAAATCTTTAACAATTACAATTAATACACAGAATAAGTTAGTGTGCACTAGACAGTAATGAAAGAAATAGTGTCCTAGTGGAGCACAGTTTGCATTAAGAGCATATGTATTATTATTATTTAAAATTTATTTATTTAAATTCAAGTCAATTAACATACAGTGTGTAGTATTGTTTTCAGGAGTAGAACTCAATGATTCATCAGTTCCATATAATACCCTGTGCTCATCCCAACAAGTGACCTTCTTAAAGCCCATAACCCATTTAACCCTTCCCATACCCACCTCCCCTCCAGTATCCCTCAGTTTGTTCTCTGTATTTAAGAGTCTTTTATGGTTTGCTTCCCTCTCTGTTTTTGTCTCACTTTTCTTCCCCTCCAATATGTCCATCTGTTGTGTTTTTTAAATTCCACATATGAGTGAAATCATATGATACTTGTCTTTCTCTGACTGATTTATTTTGCTTAGCATGATAATATAGGTATTATTTAATATAATTGGACTGAATTAATTTTGTGTCACTTGAGGTACACAGATTCTTTAAGTGGAATCAAACCTTTTTGTAAAGCAAGCTGAAGTGACTCTGAAGACAAACAATTTTTCATAGCCAAAATAGCAACCAATGTTTTCTCTTTTCAAAATTAAAATATAATTAACATACAGTGTTATACTGATTTCAGATAAGTGTTCTCTTCATACCGTTTATCAATTTTACCCTCCCCCTACCCACATCCCTTCTGGCAACCACCGTTACATTCTCTCTATTTAAGAATCTGTTTGTTTGTTTGTTTGTTTGTTTTTCCTGAGGGGTGCCTGGGTGGCTCAGTCGGTTAAGTGTTTGAGTTTGGCTCACGTCATGATATTGCAGTTCATGGGTTCAAGCTCCACATCAGCCTGGAGCTTACTTCAAATTCTGTGTGTGTCTCTCTATCTGACCCTACTACACTCATGCTCTGTTTCTCTCAAAAATAAATAAACATTTTTTAAAAAACTAAAGAAAAAGAGGGGCGCCTGGGTGGCTTAGTCAGTTAAGCATCGGACTTTGGCTCAGGTCATGATCTCACAGTTTGTGAGTTCGAGCCCTGCATCAGGCTCTGTGCTGACAGCTCAGAGCATGGAGCCTGCTTCATATTCTGTGTCTCCCCTCTCTCTGCCCCTCCCATGCTCATGCTCTGTCTCTCTCTGTCTCTCAACAATAAATAAACACTAAAAAATTTAAAGAAAAAGAATCTGTTGTTTGTTCCTTTTGTTTGTTCATTTGCTTTGTTTCTTAAATTCCACATATGAGTGAGATTATATGACATTTGTTTTTCTCTGACTGACTTATTTCATTTTGCATTATATCTTCTAGGCCTATCCATGTTGTTGCAAATGGCAAGATCTCATTCTTCTCTATGCATGAGTAATATTCCACTGTATCATGGATGGACACTTGGATTGGTTCCATATTTTGACTATTGTAAATAATGCTGCAATAAACACAAGGTTGCAGACAACTCTTCCAATTGGTGTTTTCATTTTCATTGGGTATATACCCAATAGTAAAATTACTGGATCATATAATTCTATTTTTTAACTTTCTAAGAAACTTTGATACAATTTTCCACAGTGCCTGCATCAGTTTTCATTCCCAATGATTAAAGAAATTGAAGATAGCACAAACAAAAAGAAAAAAATATTTCACTCATGGATTGAAAAAAATTGTTAAAATATCCATACTACCCAAACAATCCACAAATTTAATGCAATGTCTATCAAAATACCAACAACATTTTTATAGAACTAGAACAAATAATCTTAAAATTTGTATGGAACCACAAAATACCCTTAGTAGCCAAAGCAATCTTGAGAAAGAAAAAGGCTGTACATATCACAATCCCAGATTTCAAGATATACTACAAACCTATAGTAATCAAAACAGTATGGTGCTGTCATAAAAATAGACACATTGATCAATGAAACAGAATAGAAAGCCCAGAAATAAACCTATGCATACATGATGAATTAATCTATGATAAAAGAGGAAAAAATATACAGAGGGAAAAAGACAGTTTCTTCAACAAATGGTGTTGGGAATACTGGACAGCTACATGGAAAAGAATGAAACTGGACCACTTTCTTACACCATACACAAAAATAAACCCAAATGCAACACCTGAAACCATAAAACTTCTAGAAGAAAATGGAAGTAGTTTATTGGACATTGGCTATAGATACATCTCCTGAGGCAAGGGAAACAGAAGGAAAGTTAAACTTTTGGGATGACACCAAAATATAAAGCTTCTGCACAGTGAAAGATAAAACAAGAAAGCAATCTACTAAACTGGAGAAAATATTTGTAAATTATATATCTGATAAGGGGTTAGTATCCAAAATATATCAAGAACTGGGGCGCCTGGGTGGCTCAGTTGGTTTAGTGTCTGACTTCGGTTCAGGTCATGATCTCACAGTCTGTGGGTTCAAGCCCTGTGTTGGACACTGTGCTGACCCCAGGCTGATCTGGAGCCTGCTTCGAATTCTGTCTTCCTCTCTCTCTGAACTTTCCCTGCTTGCTCTCTGTCTCTGTCTCTCAAAATAAAATAAAGATGTTTTTTAAAAAACCAAAATATATAAAGAACTTATACAACTCAGCATAAAAAAATCCAAAAACAATCCAATTAAAAAATGGGCAAATCACGCAAATAGACATTTTTCTAAAGAAGACATACAGATGGCCAATAGACAAATGAAAAGATGCTCAACATCACTAGTCTTCAGGGAAATTCAAATCAAAAGCACAATGAGAAATCACTTTACACTAAAGTGACTAAATACAAAACATAAGATATATGAGCCTGTTTTTTACTGCTAGGCCTTGTTGATAAGATTGTAATGACCTCAGCATTTTATTGACATGAGGTCAAAGTGCAGGTTGGGATTAATGATGTGAAAGAAATTTAACGATCAGAGGGTCTTGTTAAAGGGAAATTGTCTTTTGAAAGACTTAAAGGAAATACTATTAAATTTTCATCAGGCAATTCACGTGAGGGGAAACCAATCTAGCAACCCGTTGGACTTAGAGCAGTAGCTATCATATGGAGAAAATGTAGAAGAGAGTTTTGCTTTCTCTTAAATAATAGGAGACCATAAAGGTCATAAATAATAAGGTAAGGATAAGGAAGATCATCTTAGTGTTTTAAACAATATAAAAGTGGAATAATAAGACAAATTAGTAATAAAGTAAAAGGACAGTAATGAGAGTAGAAAATCACGGCACGTGGCTCAGTCAGTTGAGTGTCCAGCTCTTGATTTCGGTTCAGGTCATGCACCCATCGTTCATAGATTCAAACTCAGTATCAGGCTCTGTACTGACATTGAAGAGCCTGCTTAGGATTCTCTCTCTCTTGAACTCTGTCTGCCCTTCCCTCCCCCTCACACACTCTCTGTGTCTCTCTCTCAAAATAAATAAATAAACTTTACAAAAACAGTGTTGAATAATTAAAAAACTAATATTGTTCCACTGTCTTGGATAGAAGTTGTCCCTCTCTGCAGTAAGTAGATTCTATGGAATATCTGAAAACTTTGTTTATAATTTCTAGATAGAATGAATGTTAAGTAGTCAGGATGAAAGGATGTAGCTAATGTGAGTTGGCAAACGGGAATGTAAGAATAGATATCTTAGTATCCTTGCTGTGTCAATTTTTAATAGCATCTGATAAGGTCCTTTTCATCAAGTCTCAAGGGCACTTTTTTTTGTTGCTGTTTTCGAAATATTAAATTTCAAGGCTGCAGACCGTATAGAGGCTGTTTAGGTGTGTGTTTGGAAATGGAGCTTCATACTTGCTATTGATAAAGCTGGAAATATAACATGAGTCCCTTGAAGTAATTAATTATATCTGCTTGTAATATTACATGCATGAGGTAGTCTATTATATTTTATAAGGAGATATCCTCAGTTCCCAGAGGATATCTAGTTGATCTTCTATATATGAAAGCTAATGGTAACACTTTGGGACATGAGAGTTCACTTTACTAAGTTCCACTTTAAATTAGTTTGTGCATTCAATCGACTATCTTGAAAATGGCATATACTACCTTTATGCATCGAGCATCCTAACTTTTCCTTTTGTCTTTTCTCTGAATCAAGGACTTCTCTCTGACTTTAATAAATAGCCTCTTTAGGCACAGAGAACTCCACTCAGATATATTTTGAATCAATCTTCTGCACGACATATCATAGTGAAAATGGTAAAATATAAGGACAAAGAGAGAATTCTGAAAGCAGCCTGGGAGAAAAGGGCCCTAACATACAAAGGGAAACCGATCAGAGTGGTGACAGACTTATCTACTGAAACTTGGCAGGCCAGAAAGGAATGGCAGGAGATCTTCAATGTGATGAACAGTANAGAAGCAGAGATAAAAGTCTTTCCAAATAAACAAAAATTGAAAGAATTTGTCACCACTAAGCCAGCCCTACAAGAAATCCAGAGGGAAACTCTCTGAGGGAAGTATTACAAGGAACGAAGACACCACAGACACTAACACAACCATGAACCCCACAAAGGACACAATGACTCTGAACCCACATATTTCAATAATAACACTGAATGTAAGTGGGCTGAATGCTCCAATCAAAAGACATAGGGTAGCAGAATGGATAAAACAAACAAAATCCATATATTTGCATTCTACAAGAAACGCATTTTAAATTGGAAGATATCTTCAGATTAAAAGTAAGGGGATGGAGAAATATATATCATGCTACGGGAAGTCAAAAGAAAGCCCGAGTAGCTATACTTATATTGGACAAACTGGACTTTAAATTAAAGACAACAATAAGGGATGAAGAAGGGCATTATATAATAATTACAGGGTCCATATATCAGGAAGTAGTAACAATTTTAAATGTCTACGCACCGAATATGGGAGCACTTAAATATTTAAAACAATTAATCACAAACAGAAANGTAGGAGGGTGCCCGTTTCTCCACATCCTCGCCAGCATCTAGAGTTCTCTGATTTGCTCATTTTAGCCACTCTGACTGGCGTGAGGTGGTATCTCAATGTGGTTTTGATGTGTATTTCCCTGATGAGGAGGGATGCTGAGCATTGTTTCATGTGTCTGTTGGCCATCTGGATGAGAAATGGACAAATTCTTAAACACACACCCACTAACAAAATTCACATGGGAAGAAATTGAAAATCTGAACAGACCCATAACGAGTGAAGAAATTGAATCAGTTATCAAAAATCTACCAACAAATAAGAGCCCTGGACCTGATAGCTTTCCAGGGGAATTCCACCAGACATTTAAAACGGAATTAATACCTATTCTTCTCAAGCTTTTCCAAAAAATAGAAATTGAAGGAAAATTTCCAAACTCATTTTATGAAGCCAGCATCACTCTGATTCCCTAGCCAAACAGAAATCCAGCAAAAAAAGAGAACTACAGACCAATATCCTTAATGAATACAGATGCAAAAATCTTCAACAAGATACTTGCAAATCAAATCCAACAGCACATAAAAAGAATTATCCACCAATATCAAGCGGGGTTCATTCCTGGGTTCCAGGGCTGGTTCAATATTCGCAAATCAATCAATGTGATACATCATATTAACAAAAGAAAAGATGAAAACCATATGATCTTGTCAATAGTTGCAGAAAAAACGTTTGACAAAATACAACATCCCTTTTTAATAAAGTCACTCGAGAAAGTCGAGATAAAAGGAACTTACTTAAACACCATAAAAGCCATCTATGAGAAGGCTTCAGCTAACATCACCCTCAATGGGGAAAAACTGAGAGCTTTCCCCCTGAGATCAGTAACTCAACAGGGATATCCATTCTTACCACTGTTGTTCATCATAGTGCTGGATGTCCTAGCATCAGCCATCAGACAACAAAAGGA
>NW_027527155.1:0-195 GCF_008692635.1 Crocuta crocuta
TGTGCAATTGTGAATGGGATCAGTTTCTTGATTTCCCTTTCTGTTTCTTCATTGTTCGTGTATAAAAATGCAACCGATATCTGTATGTTGATTTTGTACCCTGCAACTTGGCTGAATTCTTGGATCAGTTCTAGTAGGCTACTGGTGGAGTCTGTCTGGTTTTTGATGTAGAGTATCATGTCATCTGCGAAGAGT
>NW_027527155.1:287-506 GCF_008692635.1 Crocuta crocuta
CAGTGGTGAGAGTGGACATCCCTGTCGTGTTCCTGATCTCAGGGGGAAAGCTCTCAGTTTTTCCCCGTTGAGGATGATGTTAGCTGAAGGCTTCTCATAGATGGCTTTTATGATGTTTAAGTAGGTTCCTTCTATCCCGACATTCAGTATGGTATTGGCACAAAAACAGACACGTAGACCAATGGTATAGAATTGAGAACTCAGAAGTGGACCCAAAAG
>NW_027527156.1:0-517 GCF_008692635.1 Crocuta crocuta
TTGAGATAGATGACATGTTGCCTTTATGCTATCATCTTTTTTTTAGTGTTTATTTTTGAGAGAGAGAGAGTGAGCAGAGGAGGGGCAGAGAGAGAGGGAGACACAGAATCCGAAGCAGCTCCAGGCTCTGAGCTGTCAGCACAGGGCCCGACGTGGGCTTGAACCCACGAGCTGTGAGATCATGACCTGAGCTGAAGTCAGCCGCCTCACTGACTGAGCCGCCCAGACGCCCCTATGTTATCGTCTTATTGTTCAGGACAGGAATGGGAAACACATGCTGGTCTAGTTGCTCCNGGAGAGCAGGAAAACATTTTCTGAGTCAGACTTGGGACTTGGGTGGAGACGAGCGATCGCACGGCCCAGAAGAGCAGGAGAAGGGACGGGGAGCTGAGCTCCTGCCAGTGCCAGGCACGCGCTAGGAGGTCCTCACGCCCGATGCCATTCAGGCCTCAGAGCTTCTCAAAGCCAAGCATTGCTGTCCCCATTTTGGAGATCAGAAAACAGAGGCTCGACATCA
>NW_027527157.1:0-869 GCF_008692635.1 Crocuta crocuta
GGGAAGACAAATAATAAAAATAAAAATACATAAAAAAGAAAAAACAAGAAACAAAAAAAGAAAAAACCCAAAAGACAAAGGACAGTCTAAAAGCATAGAACCAGAATTCCCAGCTACAAATAAAGTGCTGATGGAAGAGCATATACAAAGAGAGAAATGACAGGGCATGGAGGAAGAGAAATTGGAAATGAAATGACCAGGCAGAGAGACTAAGAGGCTTAATTCAGAGAGAGAAAGAGGAGAATATGGCTAGTGGTGAAGAGAAAGAAATGAAGATAATGTTACTCAGAGAAACTATGTAGTCTGATTACTCCAGAGAGAGGGAGATAAAAAGGTAGCCATGGAGATGTAGAATATACATCTAGAGAATGATTAAATGTGACTGTTTAAGCAAGCCAGTGACCAGAATTAATCAGGGCAGTCATCCATGTTGGTCTTGCTCCAGGCTCTGGTTAAAAAAATTAACAATAGAACTCCCCTATGACCCAGCAATAGCACTGCTAGGAATTTACCCAAGGGATACAGGAGTGCTCATGCATAGGGGCACATGTACCCCAATGTTCATAGCAGTACTCTCAACAATAGCTAAAACATGAAAAGAGCCTAAGTGTCCATCAACAGNAAGAAGATGTGTTTGATCTATACCATGGAATACTCCATGACAATGAGAAAGAATGACATCTGGCCATGTGTAGCAACATGGATGGAACTTGAGGGTGTTATGCTGAGTGAAATAAGTCAGGCAGAGAAGGACAGATACCATATGTTTGCACATATAGGTGGGTTAGGAGGAACTTAATGGAGGACCATGGGGGAGAATAAGTGGAAAAATAATGGGGGAGAGGGAGGGAGGCAAACCATGAGAGACT